>NC_141536.1:53415623-53574998 GCF_021556685.1 Rattus norvegicus | reverse complement strand
TCCTTTTCACAGCAACCCTCCTCCCTGGGGAACCCAATCCTCCCTCCTCTTGGGTGCCGCAGAGTAGGAAACTTTGGCCAAAGCATCTAACTTTAGTTTCCCAGTCCAGACGTTGTTTTCACAAACCTGCCGGTTTTAAGTTTTCAGTGCCTGGATTTGTCTTCCAAAAACAGCACCTAACTTGTCCCCCATCCCCAAGGTTTGCCAGCCTAAGCCCTGCTACACAAGCTGTTGTGGTCAGCAGACATTCCGACTATACTGCAGGGGCGGGGGTGGGGTGGGGGGGAGGAAGGCAGTGACTGGCAGGCTGTTGCTCCGGGGAGGGAAGGCAGAGGGACCCTGCTCTGTCGCCACGTGGATAGCCGCCTTCCTACATCACAACCCTTTGCCTGAGGAAAATCACTCCTGGGACTAGGTACGGCTCTACAGATTTGCTGTAGATTCTGGGGCGATCTGAGGCTGAGAAACAGCTGCCCCATCCTCCGGTGGGGATGGGATTCCTCGCGCAACCAATTGCACCAGCTGGCTAGTCTCAGTACTGAGGAGCTGAGGACCATAGTCTGAAAGCTCCTGTAAGGTCCACGCCTCTTAGGAGGGTTGTGTCTCAGTTAACAGGTTCAGTGTGGCCCCCAAGGGGAACCGTGGAGTTCCCCCGAATTCCTGGTGTTTCTCTCATTACTGCCACCAAGGAGAAAACAACCCCTCCCCTAAAGTTTTGTTTCAAGATGAACAGAACTATAAGAGAGGCTGTCTAGCGTGACTGACACCTGACGCTCGAGGAGCCAGATAGTTATCGCCTCCACAGCAATGATAGTATCTCCTCTCTGACTGTAAAAAACACAAGCTACCCCATCTGAGTAGCCTGCACCTTGTCAGGGGGAGGAGGGCCCCGAGGGAGCTTAGAGAGTTCACGCTGAGGCACGGAGGTCAGGCGTCTTGGCTCTGTCCAGTCTTTCCCTTGTCGGTCTTCCCTCCCTCCCTCCCTCCCTCCCTCCCTCCCTCCCTCCCTCCCTCCCTCCCTCCCTCCCTCCCTCCCTCCCTCCCTCCCTCCCTCCCTCCTTTTTGAGACAGGTTCTTTTTACATAGCCCTGGCTGTCCTGGAACTCACTCTGTGAAACAGGTTGGCCTCAAACTCACAGATATCCACCTGCTTCTGCCTCCCGAGGGTTGGGATGAAATACTTGAACCAACACTCCCTCACCTCTTTCTTTTTTCCTCCCTTCTTTCTTTTCCTCTTTCCCTGCTTTCCTTCCCCCTTTCCTCTTGCTTTTCTTTCCCTTTTTTATTTTTCCTTATAGTCACTGCTCTCGACTTCCCCGTCTCTCCATTGCTTTCCACCGGTGATAAAGTTCTAGAGTTTGTGTCGGTGGCAGATTTCTTCGTTGTCCGTCTAGCCATCCCTCTGAGTGGCGAGGACAAGCCCTTGCTCGAGTGTGAGCAGCAGTGATTATTGTCAGTGATTGAATACGACCGTGCAGTGTGCGTGCTTGTGCGAGCGAGGGGTGTGAGGCAGTTTTGTGCTCCCAGAGCGTGTGCTCCTGGATGAGAGCCTGCACTAGCGTGCGCGCGTGTGGAGTGTGCAAGTGCTATCTATCGTGCAAGTGTTCAAGTGCCCACTCCTCCCAGAGTCGCAAAGTGCAGGGGGCGGGCCGGGCAGCAGGGGGCCTGGCCCACTGGATTCCCGCATGCTAGTTCCGGGGCGGTCTGGTCTAGAGGGCTTTATGCTCTGTCTGGAGGGTGGGGACTGGCGCGGGTAGAAAACGGGATGCCTCAGGCGTCGGGGCCGGCTTTCTGCCTCTAGGAGCCAGCGGGTAGTGCTGAACAAGACTCCTGTTCCGGAGCGGAGTAACCTGCCTGTGCCCGCTGCGACGCGCGCCCACCTCCCGGGGAAGGAACGGCGAGGCCCGGGGCCGTCTCCGCGATGGAGCGCGGGGCCGCAGCGGCGGCGTGGATGCTGTTGCTGGCGATCGCTGCCTGCCTGGAGCCAGTCAGTAGCCAAGGTAAGCAGCCACCTGCCCGCGCTACGCCACCCTACTCGCTGCCGATAGGAGTCGGGTGAGGGTGGGCAGCTGCGGAGCTGCTCCGGCTGAGCGCTCCGGTGACCCCAGGAGTGACGACTGCAGCGCCACTCTTCTACTGGTTGGGAAACGCGGTCGCAAGGGCTTCGGTGACAGCTCGTCCCACGGCGATCGTGCCTTTGTTCCCACGGGAATTAGTCCCGATCCCCAACGGTTTTCAGGATGGAACCTGGAGAATGGGGGTCTCCCGTGTGGGTCTGCAGCTTTCTTCTGGCTGGGGAGGGACGGTCCTCCACGCTGTCCCCAGAGCGGCTTTCCACCTGCAGCGTCCGGCCGGCGCGGGAGATCCGATCCCATCGCGCGCCCGGGGCCGCCGGCCAGAGCCTCCTTCCATCAGTGGCGAAACTCTGTCCCGCGGTGACCCCCATGAGACCGCATCTCATGATACCGATCGTTTACGAGACCAGATAAGGCCGGGAGGTGGGATTGGCAGAGAGAGCGGCTGATACACTAGAGTACTTTCTTGAAGGATTTCCCTTTCCAGCCCGGAGCGGGTGCTTTTGTGTTGATGAATGGAGCTGGTTAGCTGCGCCTGAGTTTTGGGGCTGGAATGCAGAAAGTTTCGAATGTGGCTACAAACTTTTTCAAGTTGTCCCGGAGTTAGTTTTTTTTTTTTTTTTTTTTTCCTTCCGCGAAATAGCAGGGAGAGAGAGAGAGAGAGAGAGAGAGAGAGAGAGAGAGAGAGAGAGAGAGAGAAGGGGGATTATTTAGAATAGAAAACTGTAAGAGAAGAAAATGAAAGACAAGTTGAAAGGAATGGAGAGAACGGGAGAGAAAGTGAGGAAGGAGGGAGGGAGGAAGGAAGGGAGGGAGTGAGAGGGAGGGAGAGAGGGAGAGGGAGAGGGAGAGGGAGAGGGAGAGGGAGAGAGAGAGAGAGAGAGAGAGAGAGAGAGAGAGAGAGAGAGAGAGAGAGAGGCGCGAGCTCTCTCCTTGGCTTTCGTTGCTAGGTAGCAGCCTGGAGCTGCGTGTGACCGACCACCAGACAGACAGAACGGACGCTGCTGCCACCGCAGGGACTAATCTGTCTGTGGGGATGGGCCAGTCCCCCTTTCCCCTCCCGCTCTTTCCCGTCGGACAACTTAATTGCCCTACAATAAAAATGAAACCCCTATTGTTGCAGGATTAGTCAAAGCAATAAATTGATTTCCCTAGATCACATATTGGGGTTGATGGGTGAGGACTGTGGAAGCCCCCATTTAGAGAGGAGAGAGGGGAGGGCTTGTGGATGGGCCGTGGCATGTATTCAAATGGTTAATCTGCTTTCTTTCCTCAATTCTTAGCATAAGCTCCTTAGAGGGAATCAAGTAAGTAATTATACAGCAGCTCCAAGCAGCACCCATCTCAGACTTCCTGGGAAGTTTGGAAGCGCCAACAAATCCACCAGGCTTGCAAAATCTTTCAAAAAGGAGGGGTGGGCAGCAAGAGAAGATGTCTAACAGTTCTTCCTTTGAGCACCTTTCTAAAGTATTAGAAACACTGAAAAAGGGATTTACTGTTATACTGTGTGTGTGCGCGGTAGGGAGAGTTCACAGTGTTTAGGGTAATATATCATATAGCCCCAGGGTTTACTGTACCTTTTTTTGCCCCTGTCTGGAAGGAAAGGTTGCTCACATTCTTGTGCTGATGTCCCCTTTACCACCGGAACATGCATTCTTCTCCCTATTTTGGTGTCACCATGTACCTAGATTTCCCTAAGTTCTTATCCATGTGAGTTATGAAAAAAACAAAACTGGGAGGCATTTTAAAGTTTTCAGCAGATAAAGCAATAATCACCTAACACATGGCTGAGGGCACATACATACATACATACATACATACATACATACATACATACATGTGTACATGCTCTTCAGGCTTTTTTCTTTTTTTCTTTCTTTTTTTTTTTTTTTTTCCGGAGCTGGGGACCGAACCCAGGGCCTTGCGCTTGCTAGGCAAGCGCTCTACCACTGAGCTAAATCCCCAACCCCCAGGCTTTTTTTATTTGTTGATTTTGTTTTATTTGTTTTGAGACATGGTTTCTCTGTAGCCCGGCTGTCCTGGAACTCCCTCTGTAGATTTGGTTGACCTGGAACTCAGACCAGCTAGCCTCTGCCTCCTGAGTGCTGGGATTAATGGCATGCACCACCCTGGCATTCTTCTGGCTTCTAGACTAGAACTCAAGTCTCACCATTCTCGGTCTTGCTACTTGATTACTGTATTAATTTTTTTAAAAGATTTTTATTTATTTTACCTATGTGAGTACACTGTAGAGTGAGTACACTGTAGCTGCCTTCAGACACACCAGAAGAAGGTTTCAGATCCCATTACAGATGGTTGTGAGCCACCATGTGGTTGCCGGGAATTGAACTTAGGACCTCTGGAAGAGCAGTCGGAGCTCTTAACCACTGAGCCATCTCTCCAGCCCCTGTAATTAATTTTTTATGAGTCAGTGTCTCCATGTGTAGCCCAGGCTGGCCTGAATTATGACTTAGGCTGCTTGGGATCTTCTGGTCTCAGTTTCTTGAGTCACCACTAAAGAGCAAAACACCTGGGGGTTTAAACTCCTGATACAGTAAGAGAACGTCTCAGGAGATTTATGACCATAAAAAGGTAAATTATGTAAAATACTTAGCCCAGTATACAGGATATAGTAAAAATAAACTGACTTCTGAATTATATTTATCAATATTTTTTTAAATACACAAAAAGAAATCTGTTTCTTTAACCTTTATTCATGTGTGTGGAAGTGCACATGCCTTACACATGTGGAGAGAAATGTGGATCCCAAGATCCAACTCAAGTGGTCAGGCTTGGTGGCAAGCATTTACCTGCTAAGCCATTTGGTCAGAGAGATTCTTAAAGGTTCCCTACTCACGGTTGTTTTTAGGATCCCCTAGATCTTAGAATGAATTTTGAAGTGATTTTTTTTCTTTACTTTTTATTGTTTAAGAATTGGCTCCCCGCCTTAAATTCTTGAATCCAATACCAATTTGGTTATGCCTTTAAGAGTCTGAACTTTTGTGATGATGATTATTCCTTGAGTGGAACCTGTAGTGAGTAGGCTACATTTTTTTTTTTTTTTTTTTTTGTTGTTGTTGTTGTTCTAACTTTGGTCTCTGCAACCTTGTTTGCTGTTGTATTTGTTTCAGGGTGGCCTCCTATTCCTATGCTTGGAATTCTTTCTGGTTGTCACAGGGTTCTGCCTCAACTCGTTTCAATCACCTCCATTTGATGGGAAAGGTCTTAGAGCTGAAAGGAACCTGAGTATCTAAGTCCCCATATTGTTTTATAGCAATGGTGATTAACCCAGTGGGGTGGAGAGAGGTCCCGAAAAGCCTGAAAGAATGGCGTCAGCTCCTGGCCTGAGGGCGTGCAGTGCTGATAGAGCCCTGATGGAGTCAGTTTCTCTGTGCTTATCTCCCTTTTTAGAGGCTTAGATTCCTTTCAGGTGACCCACACTTATCAGATGAAGCAAAGAATAACAAGTAGATGACCTTGGCAGACTTTAACAAGATTGGTTGTGCCAAACGGGCCGGAGGGCAATGGTTCTCAACCTTCCTGAGGCTGTGACTCTAACACAGTTCCTCATGTTGTGGTGA
Organism: Rattus norvegicus; assembly: GCF_021556685.1. Lineage (NCBI taxonomy): Eukaryota > Metazoa > Chordata > Mammalia > Rodentia > Muridae > Rattus > Rattus norvegicus. The sequence continues at coordinate 53,569,342 of NC_141536.1, read as the reverse complement.
CACCCCCCTCCCACCCCCTACCATAAAACTGTCCTTATTTCTACTTCATAATTGCAAGTTTGCCACTGTTATAAATCGTAATGTAAATAGCTGATATGGAAGATAGCTGATATGGGGCCCTTGTGTAAGAATCATTTGATCTCTCCAAAGAGGTCGCAACCCACGGGTTGAGAACCGCTGCCATAGAGGAATGGCAGTCAAAGAGGCGTGTACTCACAGGTTAAGACAGCCTCAGCGCTTGAGCTTCCAGCTTGGTCTAGAACTTATGACACATCAGTGACCGTACACCTTCATCCAGATGCATTTTTAAAAACTCTCGTGCCCATTAGTGCACACTCCTCAAACTCTGGATTTTGCAGTGCAGACTTCCACAAAGCTGAAGCTTGAGACTTAGACAGGATGATTTCTAGGTCCTGGTTAATGGACAAGATAATGGTTAGGTTCCAGCTAATCACTATCTAAGCACCTTAAGGACGCTGAAGCCTAAAACACGTTACATACATTTTTAACTATATTTAAAAATATTGATACCGGGGCTGGAGAAATGGCTCAGTGGTTAAAAGCACTGACTGCTCTTCCAGAGGTCCTGAGTTCAATTCCCAGCAACCACAAGGTGGCTCACAACCATCTGTAATGAGATCTGATGCCCTCTTCTGGTGTGTCTGAAAACAGCTACAGTGTACTCATATAAATAAAATAAATAAATCTTTAAAAAAATATTGATACCAAGGACCTAGTTATTTTCCAGCATTATGAAAACATTGTCAGGTTGGCTTTGGCCATTAAGTTTTATTGGTTAGAATAGGGTATCAAGACATCAGGCTCTTAGGAAATGTCCCTTCTTTTCATTCATTTTGGTTCTAGAGATCAAACCTTGGGCGTGGGGCACATTAGGCATTGTCCTACCCTGGAGCTCTATGTACCTCCAGCACACAAATAACTCAATTCAAAGCAAAAGGGAGCCAGGTGCGGTAGAGTCTTTTGTGTTTGTTTTTGTTTTTTTGAGACAAGTTCTCACTTTGTAGCCTTGTCTGGGATTAAGGGCATGTGTTGGAGTTTGTCTTCTTTTGTTTGTTTTGGATTTCTCTATAATATCCTTGGCTGTCCTGGAACTTACTTTGTAGATCAGGCTGGCCTTGAACTCAAAGATCCACAGATCTACCTGCCTCTGTCTCTCGAGCGCTGGGATTAAAGTCCATTATTCCCCGAGTGGAGTATTCTTTTAATCCTAGAATTTGGGAGGTGGGAACAATGGGATCAGGAGTTCTTGTCTAGCATTAGCTATCTAGGGCATTCTGGGTCAGCCTGGGCTACATGAGACCTGTGCTCCAACCCTACATTTTTACCCTCAAGTGGGGCAGGCAGAGAGATTCTGAGTGTGATTGTAGAACAGCTGCAAACCCACCAGATATAAAGCTCTGCTCTGGAATGAAGAAAATGAGGTTGAAGGAGCTCTCATAACTGCAGTGGTTTTCATGTTAACTTTGTGATCCTGAAGAAACAAAAGAAATTGCTGCTACAGTGATATGGTTTCCACCCATAATGCACTGGGGAGGTGGTAGCCAGTGAAGGAGTCGGGATGTCATAATTAAAATGTACTCCAACTCCACTTTATGGCTTTGAGATAATCATTGCCTGGTTTCTGGTTACCCCTTTCAGGACCTTTCTGGTTAAGGAAGATTTGACCTGCCTCAGGGTCAGTTTTGGGTTCCTCTTTGAAAATGATTAGTAGTGGTTTGTTTTGAAATGCCAAGTTCGCTTTTGTGCCTCACATTCTGTAGAGGTCCACGAAAAGAAGCTGGCAATGTTTGAGATTTTGGGTTAAGACTTAGTTTGAACCCCACTTTTCTTTCCTTATTGTCCAGGAAGTCCAGTGTAACTGCTCGAAGTGTCACGGGTCACTTTTCTTGTCTGTAAAATGGGCTCACCTTTACTTCCTAGAATGGTTGTATAGAGTAAATTAGGCCACGAGTGAGAACAGATTACAGTGACCATCACCATTAGTTTTTTAATAGAACTTGACTTCACAGCTAAGTGGTAGGACATTGGGTTACATGCCCAAAAGACTTGGGTTTGATCCACTACCAAAGTAAATCAATAAAACTTCTAGCATTGGCTGGAAATAATGACTTCACAAATTATTCAGGAATTGTATTGATAGAAACCTGTGGTAAACTGACTGAAGTCAAGGGAAGTTGAGATCCTGAAGTGAAAGGCAGCACACAGACATTTGTCTAATTTATATGAGGTTTTCATTTCTCTTGGTGTATCTGTAACCAAACCTTGGCGATTTCATTTAGTTCAGCACACTGTGTCATGCCTGTTTTGTTTTCTGATCCTGAGGTGACTCCATTTCCAGACATGTTCACTTGGTGTAAAATGGCTTAGGCGCTGCATCCTATCATGTCATCCACAGGGAAACAGAAAACATCGTCAACAGAAGTCTCAGTTGCATTTCAATGGCTTTGCTTAATCGTAAGCTTATTAGACAAGTTAATCACCGTACTCAGGGGTAGAAGTGTTCCCATAGGATGGGCTCTGCCGCACACCTGGTCCCAGACTCAGCAAAGTGAGGGCCATAGAGGGAGATTGGGGTGGGGCTATAAAGACAATGGTGGCCACAGGTTGAACTGCAAATCAGATATAAAACCTTATCAGACAAAATCGGTTAATGATGTTATTTTCATTTTGTATGTGAAGACAGATTGGAAAGACAGGGAAATCTCTCAAGAACTGGCAGTCCTGAGCTAACTCAATGAGCTGAAGGGAGGAAAGTATTAGAAACATTCTACGTTCCTGGAGTCATGCTGCAACTTTTAAAGTTGTTATTATCATTGCTACAACCATGGCCATACCAAAGATTAAATCTATAGGCTCCGGTGTGCCAGACAAGCACCTCTACCATACAGCCGCAACCCCAACCCACTGTTTAGAACGAGGGAAGGAAGATTTTCCTCTCTCTCTCTCTCTCTCTCTCTCTCTCTCTCTCTCTCTTTCTTTCTCTCTCTCCTCCTCCTCCCTCCTCCTCCTCCTTCTCTCTCTCTCTCCTCTCTCCTCATTCCTCCTCCTCCTTCTTCTCTCTCCTCTCTCTCTCTCTCTCCTCCTTCCTCCTCCTCCTTCTTCTCTCTCCCTCTTTTCTCCTTCCTCCTCCTCCTTCTCTCTCTCTCCTCTCTCTCCTCTCTCTCTCTCTCTCTCTCTCTCTCTCTCTCTCTCTCTCTCTCTCTCTCTCTCTCTCTCTCTCTTCCTTTTTTCAAGGCAGGGTTTCCCTGTATAGCTCTGGCTGTCATGGAACTTGCTCTATAGCCTGGGCTGTCCTGGAACTCACAGATCTGCCTGCCTCTGCCTCCCAAGTCCTGGGGTTAAAGGTGTGAGCCGCCCACCACCCAGCCCCAAGTGAAGTTTTCTTCTTTGGAGGACCGTGGAGAGGAGAGGCTAGAGAGTGGGATTGATTCTTCACTCCACTGTAGGGACATCTTACCACGATGTCTTTTCTAGTTTACTTCATTTGCTTATGATTCTAGGACCGGGACCCTTTTCCAAGATCTTGATCAGGGTTACGGGAAGGAGAAGTATCTGGAAACAGGTTAAGATCTCTGTGGCGACAGAACATACACCTTAGTGTATATGGAGGAGTCCCTAGCACTTAGGTCAGGGACTTCCTCCATAAATGGCAGAAATTTTTTTCTTCCCAAATAAATGCACTTTATGTTGATAGTCACTTTGCTAGCCTTTAATTTAAATCTTATTTCTATAGCAGTTGCTAAGAGAATGGGGACATTCTCATTCCTAAAGCACAATAGTCGCCTGTGATTAAAAGGACAGGAAAAAAAAATGCAGTTTTCACTCCGAAACTTCAGTGTGTTTGGTCTTGAGCCCTCAGATCATACTGGAGCCCGAGGATATAAAAAACAGCGAGAAATGAAGTAAAGAAGGAAAATACCATTACCATTCTGTGCATTGAAAAGTTAAGCCGCGGTTACCATGGATACAATGGTTTGTTTACTGGCTATGGATCTCTGGGATCGCGGTTTGTAAGCAATAACTGGCGCTCTTTCAAGCATCTTTTCCGCCAGCCAGGGACTTGATGATTCCTCGTAGCTTTGGAAGGAAGCTTTTATCACTTGCTACTGATGCCTGTACAGAGGCAGTGCACGCGCTTCTGAGAGTCCAGCTGGTGCCGGCCGAAACCTGAAAGAGATGGAGAGTAACAGCAATCTGGTTAGCCTAGACTTTCTTGAATCCTCGTATAAAAACAATTGTCTTATAAGTATGAAGCATTTGTATGTATTTTGGACCCAATTTTGCGATTTTTTTTTTTTTTTTGGTTCTTTTTTTCGGAGCTGGGGACTGAACCCAGGGCCTTGCGCTTCCTAGGCTAGCGCTCTACCACTGAGCTAAATCCCCAACCCGTGATTTTTTTTTTTAAATATCATTAGCAAAATATTGAAAACCTTCCATGCCCTTAAATATGGTTGACTGTGAGCATCCAAGGGCTAGTCGACTCCGCAGGTTTTCTTGTGGTGTCCTGCACCCTTCTGGATCCCTCCATCCCACCCCGTAATCTTCCACAAGGCTCCCGAGCTCCACCTATTGTTTGGCTGTGGGTCTCTATCTGCCTCCATCAGTTCTCAGGAGACAGTTATGCTAGGCTCCTGTCTTCAAGCACAGCCGAGTATCATTAATGGTGTCCAGGGTCGGCTCTCTCCCATGGGATGGGTCTCAAGTTGGGCCAGTCATTGGTCGGCCACTTCCTCAGTCTCTGCAAGTCCTTATCCTTGTGCATCTTGCAGGCAGGACAAATTTTGGGTCGAAGGTTTTGTGGGTGGATTGGTGTTCCCCTCCCTCCTTTGGGAATCCGGTCTGGCTTTAGGAGGTGGTCACTTCAGTCTCCAGCTAGGGGCACCACCATGGTGCCCCTCTCCCAGGGTCTCCAGCTTGTCCTAGAGAAGCCTTCAGCTGATTTCCAGTCTCTCTCAGCCTTCTCCTACCACCCTCTCCCCACACCTCATCCCCAGCCTAGTTCCCTCCCTTCATCATCTCTGTCTATTTTATTTTCTCTTCTGAGTGAGATTAGAACTTCTTCCCGTGGGCCTTTCTTGCGTCTGGGTTGAAGCATGGTTGCCCTGTACTTTATGGCTAATTTTCTTCTTTTTTCTTTTTCTTTTTTTTTCCGGAGCTGGGGACCGAACCCAGGGCCTTGCACTTGCTAGGCAAGTGGTCTACCGCTGAGCTAAATCCCCAACCCCTATGGCTAATTTTCATAGGGGCTGGGCCTAGGTCCCCCTGCTCATTTGTAGCAGATGTACAACTGTCTGTCCCCTACCAAACTGGAGTGGGGCTGTCTCTGACTCTGTTGCCTGCCTTTGGATCACTTTTCCCTAGTGGACTGCCTTTGTCAGTCCTCAGTGGGAGAAGATGTGACTTGATGTACAGGACAGTTGACCCAGGGAGTAGTGTAGGTTTATGAGGGTGGGTCTGAGAGGAGAAAAGGCAAGGAGCTGTGTTTGGGATGTTAAGTGAATAAATTGTAGAAAATATTTGAGTCCGGTTTTCTCTATGTGGTTCTGGCTATCCTGTAACTCACCACAGAGACCAGGCTCATTTGCCTCTGCTTCTTGTGTGCTGAGACTAAAGATTTGCACCACCATTATCAGTGGCTTTTTTATAGAAAGGGTCTCATGTTAGCCCAGGATAGCCTTGAACCTGCCAAGTGCTAGGATTGTAAGTGTACATTACCATATCCAACTCCTTTTTTGGTCTTTTTGAGACAGGGTTTTCATCCTATGGCCTAGGCTAGTCTGGAATCTATTATGTAGCCCATTCAGGCTGGCCTTGAATTCTTGGCACCCCTACCTCAGTAAATGAGTACAAGGATTACAGATGTGAATCATTAGGCCTGATGATACAGTTGAATGGATATATTTTATCTGGAATATGTCAATACTGGCTACATTTTAACCTTATTAAAGGGGAGAAGAGAAGTAGCTATTGTGGACTTATACATTGTTTTAATTCTGATATCCGGAAAGGTGAAGTGATTACTTTTTGTTTAAAGAAATTAATAGAAAACCCAACCCACACTGGCTAAAACAATGGAGTCTTCCCTGGCTCCTGGAGTGAAGTTCCGGTGAGGGTCAACGGGCATCAGGCTGACTTTCAGGCAGCTTTCTTATGGTTCTAATATGGCTGCCAGAGCAAAAGTGGGGAGGGGAGTTGATATTGGGGAGGGGGGTCACATGTACTCTTGATCTTGTTTGAGGAAATCCAGCCTGGAAGGTTTCAGCCCCTTCTTTCCTTTGCTCTCCTCCCTCCTTCCCTCTGTCCCTCTCTCCTCCCCCCAGCACCCCCCACCTCCCCTGTCCTCTTTTCTTCATTTTTTCCCCTTTTTCTCTTAGCTCCCTGCTATGTAGGCCAGCTTCGTCTTGGAACCTTTGACCCTCGGTGCTGGCTTTACAGGTGTGAGCCACCATTGCTTTGTTTCAGTTAAGCTTTTATTTTTTTCTCTCGCCTTTGGAGACAATGTCTCATGGATGACCCTGAAGTCCTGATATTTCGGCCCCTACCTCACCACTCTGGAGTAATAGACATGAGGCACCATGCAGGGCTTCCGTTATGTTCTTAAAAGTATAACCACTTCACTTCAATAACTTAGAATGCTGTAATTTCCAAGGACCCTAGGTGGATGGCAGCCAGCTCTGGCATATCACATATCACCAGGGGAGCTTTATAAAGCATATGTACTCACAGGCCAGAGCACATAGTCAGCCAAGGAGGAACGTGCATCTCGAAGAGTTTCCAGTTACCTTTGGGGATCAGACAACTTACGATAGCTGTTATGGGGGAATCCCCCTCATTTTTCAGTTTTTGAACTGAGACTGGGAGATGAACTTACGTTCGATGTAAATCCCTTCCCGTGGCAATCCACTCTACTGTGGCAACTCTGTTCTTCCATTTGAATGAGCTACAAGCAAAAGCATGTTTCCATCTGAGATGCTGTGAAGTGCTGCCCTCATCCCCGAGTGTCCCTTCCATGGTCAGCATGACAGATCCTAAACTTTGGCTGCTGTTTGCGTGTTCTACTTTGTGAGTTCCTTGATCACCCTAGGAACCCTTGTCACTCTAAAAAGTAAAAAAACTGGGAGAGGGTTCTGTTCCCATCCACTGAAGTCAGGATTTACCTCAACATCTCCAACAGAGCCCAGTGAAGTCAGGATGCACCATAGAGCCCATTGTCTTCTGGGATAGCCTTCTGTTCTGTGGTTGCAATGGCAGTCCATTTCCTTTACATCCTGAGTTTGCTGAGTCATCACCTCTCAGGGCAGGGGTGGGGGATGGGGCTCAGACCTCAGTCACTCCTTTCCTCGGCTTATTTCAGAATCATTGCTCAAGTCACATCCTTCGTACACCCTCAGCACCCTTGGCCTTCTTTCTTTCACTCTGTAAAACCCCAATCCTGGTTAATGCAAGTTCTGCACACCGACTTCTCTAGGTCTAAACACGGCAGGAGAATAACAACACAGAGAAAAGCTAAAGTCAGGAGATGAATCTCATTTCCTACATGTTCGCCCTGCCCTGGAACCTCCGACACGGCTGGCTTCGATGTTGCTTCTAACGAGTCCATGAGCCAACTCTGCTTTCTCTGTGAAAATAGAGAATGCCTCTCGTTTGTATAACAGTCTACCGCTTGCTTTCAGCCTGCATAGCATGTGTGCTGGAAGAAAGTCCTAGGTGCTAAGTTCCGAGCAGTTCAAGTTCTAGATCATTTTCAGTAGTTCTAGATCAACCTCAGCTGTTGCCTGAAAACTACTGTTTGCTCCGTCTCTCCTATCTTCTAACTGTTTTATCCCATTTCTCTTCTTTTGTAGACAGCCTGACTTTGTAGCTTGTAGCCCAGGCTGACCCCAGCTCAAACTGAACGTCCACCGAATCTTTACTGATTGGCTCACTTTTCCATTATGTCACTCATCATCTGAAGTATTAAGTTGCATAACTACGTACGTACTTACTTGATTGCTCAGTGTATACCAGTCCTTGGGTTCTATCCCCAGTGCCATAAAAACTGGATGTGGTTGTATACCTGGGATCCAAGAACTTGCAAGATTAGATGCAGGAAAGTCAGACATTTAAGGTCACCCTTAAAGGATGAATCTATATCTATCTCTATCTACATGAGCTTCTGTTTCAAAACAAGGAAATAAGTGAACATACAAACATAAGAAATTTTCAAAAAGGCCCGTGTTATAGCTCAGTGGAAGAGCACCAGCCTGCCTAACATTGCACAAAGACTTGGGATTCAACCTCTAGTACTAAAAAGGGGTGGGGCATTTTACACTAACTAATTTTGCCAGTCCTTAGGTCTTAGGGTCTCTAGGTCCTGAGGAAAGAAAAGGAAGATTGTTGTCTTAATCAAAGCAAGTGGCTTAGCAACAGTGTTTCTGTCCAGCCAGACCCTCCACAACCCCCACTCCACCCACTGGTGACCCCCCAGTGCATTTGAGAGTGGCTGCTTCTTCATTCCTTTTTAAACTTGCCCCCCAGATCCATGGTTATACTGTGGAATACCCCTGTACATACACAATGTATCATTCTGCCATTTTTTTTTCACTATACATTTTGATACAGTAGCTTTTACAGAAAAATAAGCCAAAGTTTTTCCATGTTCTGTTAGTGGACTGTCATTCTGTATTTAAACAGAGCACAAAAGAAAGCTGTCTGGGACCATGGTAAGCTGAAATAGCAGCTAAGACAAAAGGCCCTCTGAAGAGAGGAGTGATTTTCCAACTCTGGGAGGCAGCTGGCTGAGGTGGGAGGGGCCTCCGAGTGCCCAGTCAAACTCCCATGAGTCTTATTTCTGATGGATGAAGGAAAAATAGGCCTGATGAAAGGTCTCAGGCTGCTGATAAAGCCCAAGGCTACTTGTCCTGTGGTCACAGACTTTTTAGTCAGGTGTTGGGAAAATGGTTCAATGGTAAAAGTGTTTGTTGTCTTGCAAGCATGAGCTTAATTTCCAGCACTCATGGAGAAAGGATTGGGAGAAGCAGAGAGACCATCCAGCCTAGGGTAAGTAGTGGGCAGTAAGTCCCAGGGTGGATGGCTCCTCAGGCTGACCTCTGGCCTCTATGTACATGAAAATAGGCTGGAGTCAGGGGAATGACCAAGTCACATGCATTTATGGGTAAAGAAGCTGAGAAAATGAGCTTAGTTATAATGACTGATTTTTAAGTGTCTTCTGTGTACTTGGCATGTCCCTAGTGGATCTGTAAGAAGAAAGGGAAAGATGGTTCCTCTGTGCCCACTCAAACAAACCCCTTCACTTGTATTGTGGTGAGGTGACCCCATTTCAGAGACTGGTGTCTGGGCAGCTCAACCTTTGGCCTTCCACTTCTGGCAGTTTCCTAATGCATATTCCATATGTTGATGGTGACTTTGCCATATTGGAACCAGGAGCTATATAACATACAGATCTCTGATGTTGAAAAAAGTACACTTCTCCTCGCCCAGTCTCCCCCCCATGCTATGTAAATATTTCTATCTGTTGAGAGTTTTTTTTTCCTAACTGTCATTTTGTCACCTTGAAAAGTGTTTCCTCCATTTTTATGTGATTTTCTTTTTTTTGTTTAAAGATTTATTTATTTTATTTTATGAGTACACTGTAGTTGTCTTCAGACACACCAGAACAGGGCGTCAGACCCATTACAGATGGTTGTGAGCCACCATGTGGTTGCTGGGATTGAACTCAGGACCTCTGGAAGAGCAGTCAGTGCTCTAACCTCCGAGCCATCCCTCCAGCCCGTGATTTTCAATTCAAACTCTCTATAAGTTAATCAGAGCTCTGTTCCAATTTCACGTTAGGGATGGTGTGATGATATTGATGGGGGATCTCCAAGTTCTCTTATTTGAAGTTCTAGCAGAGATCAATGAGCAAATGAGGGGTGAGTCTCTCTACATTTAGGAGGAGGCTACTCTTGTGGGGCAGGGGAGATGTAGCCTATGACTGGGTGTAAATGTTTTTGCTCCCAAAGCTTTTCTATGTCTAAAGATGTCTGTTCTGTCATCGCTAGAGCCAGTTCTTCCAAGTGGCATGTTGTTTCCCTGTGGACTCAGAAAACTCCAAATTGGTAGAAAATACCAGAAGGTGAGAGGGACTCTTAGAAGGAAATCAACTCCCTCTCCCCGCACTGTGTGTGTGTGTGTGTGTGTGTGTGTGTGTGTGTGTTTATATGTTCTTAAGGTGTCTTTAAAAAGAGTTCCCATCTGAACACTCAACCCAATTCTAAAATAGAACATTTACCGTGTAGCATGACTTTCCTCCCATTTCCTCCCATACTTAGCTCAATTGACATAGGATTGTTAGAAAAAGCTATAGCTGAAGTGGTGGTTCATTCCTGTTTTGAGTCTGAGGACAGTCTGGCTACACAGTGAGCTTCAGGACCACTTGGACTTCAGTGAGAAGTCCTGTCAAACAAACAAACAAACAAATAAACAAAGAATCATTAGGACCCATCAGTACTTGTAAGTTTGAGAAGAAGCCCTTGGGCTGGGATGTAGATGCAGTTTTTCCTAGACCATCATGATTATGGCTAATAAAAAACTATTCATCTGGGCAGGCAAAGCTGTTTGTAGGGTAAAGACAACTTAACCAGCTTGTCCACTTGAATTTGGTCCCTGGGAACCTACAGGCACGGTAGAAGGACAGAACCAAGTTGTTCTTTGACACCGACATGCGTACTACACCACACTTACACCTACACCCATACCCCCACCCACCTGCGCAAAAAGCAGATGAATGCAGTGAAAGAAATCTTTTTCCAGGACTCGTGCACACTCTTCCCAAGCTGGCTGCTGTTTTATTTTTGCCTTGGGTAGGTCCTTACTATGCAGGCTGGCCCGAATCCCTCCTGTGTCAATCTCCTGAATGTTTCGTGTACTACTAAGCCTGGCTTCAAGTCAGTTGCTGAAAGGTTGACTTGTATGTACTAGGATTCTGACTTTTTCTCTGGTCCACTTTTTGACATGAGAATTTACTTCTCCCCTAATATTTGGTGCAGTGAAGTGTTGAAGGAATTTGCTAAGCAATCAATGGAAGCTGAGGTTCTGGGTGAAAAACAAAATGTGTGGCTTAAACATTGAAGGTCTGATGCTCCTCACTGTAAATAATTAAACCCAGCAGTTGCAGACGAGAGAACGTGGCGCCATGCGGAACTGGAGTTATTAAGAAGCACACACGGTGTCTGCTTCGCCCTTGCAAGAACCAAAGAAGCAGTTATGGGGGTGGAGTGGGGGGCTTGCAGCAAAATCCTCTTGTAATCTACAATTGTTATTCAGGCATTTTTATGTGATTAAGGGAACAACAAAGAGAAGTAGATAGAGATGGACCTTTATTTAAGCCCCAGTACTTTGTAGGAGGTATAAGTGAGACTTACTGTAGAGATCTCCTCCGGACACCCCCGCTTCACATGCACTTGGGTAGATCAAAGACAGTTGGTTCTCTTTATTTTAGAAGAGAACTGACAGAGCCATCAACTGAGAACTAAAGAGATGGGGAACATCCTGGGCTATATTTCTGATCATCCCTGTAACATTGCATGCTTTCTTAGCCATAACCTCTTTGTTTCTTGAGACAGGGTTTCTCACTATAGCCATGGCGGTCTTGGAACTCATTCTCTAGACTAGGCTAGCCTCAAACTCACAGATCTGCCTGCCTCTGCCTCCCAAGTGCTGGGATTAAAGGCATGAGCCCCAAGCCCACCACCTCTTGTGGCAGGGGTGAGAGATTGTTGTTAATCTTTTGAGACAGGGTCTCACTATGGAGTGATGGCCATTGACCAGACTGTCCTCAGATTTAGAGACCTGCCTGCCTCTGTGCTAGGATTAAACCACCATACCCCACTAACCTTCATTTTTATATCCGTAAAAATGAATGCACTCTTACAGGTTTCATAGCAATAGGCTTTGACTTTATTTTAACATAGACCAAATTGTTGGTGAGTACGTTGCTCTAGTCTCTTGGGAATATGCTAGACCTTTCCTAGCATGTGTTCTACCACTGAGCTACGCCCAATCCCTGTTTCTATAAACATTAATATGTATGTATATTAGTGTGACAACCAGCACAGTCAGGGTTAGAATAGTTCAGCCCCTGCCCCCATTTGTTTGTGCTCCCCCTTTATAACCAGTCCCTACAAATGACGTATTTTTAGGTCTCTCTTTTTTTTTTTTCCTTTCTGGAAATTCACTTTCCCAGATGAAAGTCTCAATTGCCTTTCATTCGTTCATTTTTATTCAAGAAGTGTTCTCTGCTGGTTTTTGAGGTAATTCAAAATGACATGGTCAGTAAAGTCGCACGGCTGGATTTCCTTTATTATAATGGAGGGTGGGGGAGGCGAGGGGAGGCTGTGGAAAGATGGCAGCCTTTTCAATATAGCCATATAAGAAAAGGGTCTTGTTCGTCGTTAGATTGGAATCTGAAAAGGAAACACTCAAGAGACTCCCTTCAAGGAGGGGGAGGGATATTTTTATTCAAGAAATTATTCCCTGACACCTACCTGGGAAATGATTAGTTGTTTTCAGAGAAGACTAAGTTAGTGTGGTTAATTAACTGTGGTAATCAGGTGACTTAAATCAATTAACTCCCTGTTAACAATTCCCATCAATTTTGTAAATAAGTTACCAAATCAGTAAATCGTACACATAAGATGAAAGACTCTTCTCTGGGTTATTTTTTGATGGCGGATTTAGAGATGGTCTCTGTCTTTTCATCCACTTTCTCCTACGCTTGCTTTAATGACTCGAGTGCTCAAACTGGCTTTCATCTGAGAAGGACACGGGGTAACTTTTACTATACGGTTTTTTTTAAAGATGTATTTATTTATTTATGTACATGAGTACACTGTCACTGTCTTCAGACACACCAGAAGAGGGCATCAGATCCCATTACAGATGGTTGTGAGCACCATGTGGTTGCTGGGAATTGAACTCAGGACCTCTGGAAGAGCAGTCAGTGCTCTTCACCACTGAGCCATCTCTCCAGCCCCCTACTATACAGTTTTAAGGAAAAAGTCAGGACTCTGCTCCTTCATCTTCGCACATTTCAAAACACTGATTTAGGAGAAATTTAAGTAAGCCATGCCATGGTGACACTAGGAGACTCAGGCAACATATAATGTTATAAGACAGACTTCCGTGTCCAGTCATCTGAAGCTGTTTCCTTTGTCAGGGGTGATGTAATGCAATGTAATGGTGATGTAATGTGATGTAATGGTGATGTAATGTGATGTAATGGTGATGTAATGAAACAGGGCTTGATTCTTGGCTGGACTAAATTTAAAATGTCTTTTTTTTTTTTTTTTACATTTTTCTCTCTGTCTCTGTCTCTATCTCTTTGTGTCTCTTTCTGTCTGTCTGTTTGTCTCTGTCTCTCTGTCTCTGTTCCCCCCTGCACCCCGTTTGTGTGTGTGTGTGTATGTGTTGTGTGTGTGTGTGTGTGTGTGTGTGTGTGTGTGTGTGTGTGTGTGTTCCTGACATTACAAGTTTGGAGGGCAGAGGACAATGTGGAAGTTGAATAATTCTAAGGAACTCAGGCCCTTGGGTCAGTGGCAGGTGCCTTCATTCACTGAACCATCTTCCCAGTCCTAAAAGTAGACTTTAGAGGACTCTTTTGGTGATCCATTTAAAGGATTTATCTCTATATTTAAACAGAGTCTCATGCAGCCCAAGTTAGCCTCAAGTTCACTACATAACAAGAGACTGACCTTGAATTCCTGGTTCTTCTGCTTCTAGGTTGCAGGTGTTGGGATTATCAGGTTACAGACACATACTACCATCCCTAGCAGGAACAGTATACAATTTAAAAAACCCGAAAACAGGGTCAAGAACATGCTAGGCAAGTCGCCATACCATTGAAAGGAACCCCTCCTCCCAGCCTGTTAGCCTATATTGACCACATTTGTTGGTAAAGTTCAATCATGCTTTGAAATATACAAATAACTGCTAAATTCTCATTTCAGCCTCCACAGTGATATAACCATGGGGCTATGTCACGGAGTCAGACATTGAACGACAACACATCCTAGTCTAAAATGAAATGTATACTGTGTCCTGACACACTATATGACACCACTGTAGTTTCTGAAAGGCTTGAACACGGGCGATTCATGGCCTAGGACAGATGATATGAGTCGGTGAGGGCTGTGCCAGGAAGAAATATTTGAGTTGTAGCTATTGTTATACATTGGCAATAATTCTATGCTAAAATCACTTCCATCTTTTAAAAAAGAGAATCCCCATGGTTTCCTCAAAGCTATTGACCACAGCTTGCTTTAGGTTGAGCACATAGCTCAGTCAGTTCGAGATAGAGACAGGAGGACCCCTGGGGCTTGCTCTGGCTAGCCCAGTCTGCCGGTGGAGCTCCAGGTTCAGTGAGATCCTGGCTCAGCAACTAAGGTGGAGAGCGACTGAGGCTGTAACTTGGAGATTTAGCTCAGAGTTGCTGTCCAGAAGCATTCCTGCGAGCCACTTGAACTCTGAACCCTACTATCCCCAACTGTACAATGTCGATTTTAATTTCTGCCTCCTGGGATTAGTTAAAGGTCATTGTGAACATGCAAGGTACTAGGGCTTGGTGATCGTTCAGTGAACATTTGGCCCCACAGGGAACCTGGTGCCAAATTATTCACATTTGACCAGTTCCTGGTTGGGTCAGTGCTGCTGTGAAGCCTCCTTGCTGTGGGCTTTTGAAATGTAGAAACCACCTGTCAAATTCTCTATCCGTAGAAACTTCTGAGGGGAAAAAATGGAGCCTTTTAAAGAAAGCGGACAAAGCAATGTTAGAAGACAAGGCCTCGGCACCTGGTCCTTCATAGTTTTCACGGTGAAAAACCAATGCCAAGTTCAATTTTTTCACCAGACTTAGTGTTTCCATCTCATGTGTCCTAGACATGCATTCTGTCAGTTTGTCTTTCTGCAGTTTATTGTTATGTCTCTAATCCTGGTTGGTCCCACCGGTCTAGTCAAAGGGCTGTATGCCCTCTGGCCAAGAAGGATTTGTAGAGGGAAGAGTCCATGAGGGTGAACACTTGATTCTGTGAGAGCCTTTAGGCAGGGTGTACTGACCACAGCAGGGGATCAGCATTTGTTCCCTTTTGTAGGTTCTCCACATCCAACCACATATGCTGGCCTGAGCCTGTAATCCCAGGATTTGAGAGGTTGAGGCAGGAGGATTGACTTTGTGACTGGCATGGGCTATATACAAAACCCAATCCTTTCTTTTTTAATGAAATTACAAGACGCTCCCCAAGGCGTTGTATAGGTGAGTGGAAGATAAGTCTGATCACTGGTGTGTTTATTATACAAGCATTTGCATGCTTTGTCAGGAACCAGTTAGACAGAGACGCTGAGTCGTGGAAAACAGGCACTGTGCTGTTCTGGAGGTTTGGGTGCAGAACAAAGGGGATGAAGTAATCCAGTTTGTTGGAGGTGGCAAGGAAGATGGGTCCCACTTGTGGACTATTTGAACTGAGCCTTAAAGGAGGGAGGGTGTGTCTGTCACAGGAGATGGGGCTGGGAGAGCTGCACCAGAGAAGATTTCATTTGACTAAGCTGAGAGGTTGGGTGGCTTTGAAGAAATGTAAATTGGGAAGTATAGTGACTGGGGTATTGTCTCTCTCTCTCTCCCCCCCCCCCGTACGTATGTGTGTGTGTGTGAATGTATGTATGTATGTATGTATGTATGTATGTATGTATGCATGCCGTGCTGCTATGTACACATATGTGTTACGTGTATGTGGAGGTAAATGTGATGTCAGGTGTCTTCCTCAATTGATGTCCACCTTTTATTTTGGGACAGGGGCTCTCGCTGACCCAGGGGCAGCTTACTGGCTGGTCAGCAGGCTCCCAAGGTCCTCTGGTTCCCATCTCCCCTGCACTGGAATTTCAGACTCCTGCTTCTGCTTGGTTGCTTTTTTCTTTTATGTGGGTGCAGGGGATCAAAATCAAATCCTTGTGATCGTGTGGCAAGTGCTTTACCAATTTAGCCATTTCTCCGTCTTTTTAAAGATGGCATGAAATATTGCGTGAAAAAAAAGGTGCTCCTTCTCTGGTTCTGAAATAATGACATCAACAGCCCAGATTTTTGTTGTTGTTTGGTTTTCTCAATCAGGGTCTTGCTATAGAGCTCTGGCTGCCCCAGAACTTACTTCATAGCAAGTCTGGCCTTGAACAGTCCTGCCTCCAGAGTGCTGGGATTAAATTTGAGAGCAGCCACACTTAACGAGCAGGACTTTTTGAGTTAGTTCTGTGCCTAGCCTTTTAAAAGATGACATCGAGACAGAACTGCTTAACACTTGGAATGTAACTGTTGCAATGTTTTTAAAACATCAATGTTAACATATCGCGCTTCACAGAGATATATATTTTTTTTTTCCTTTTTCTTTTTTTCGGAGCTGGGGACCGAACCCAGGGCCTTGCGCTTCCTAGGCAAGCGCTCTACCACTGAGCTAAATCCCCAACCCCACAGAGATATATTTTTGACAGTGTTTGGAATTAACACGTACCTGGAAACTATAGTTTTCTGTGTGGATTCATTTTGATTTTTCTAGTTCAGTTTTGTTATGCATGCAACTGTGAATTTCACCAGTAAGAAATGTTTAGTTAAGAGTATAAAAGTGAAAATAACATAATATTTAAGTTTCCACGACAGCGTTTGAGATTCGGATATTATAATTAGTTGATATAAAAGAGGTTTTCAAATTGGCTGCAGATTAGGAATACAGAAGAGCCAGAGATAAGGAAACATGTGTAATAAAACAAACACATCACAAGGACACAATATGTAGACTTTAAAGAAACACTAGTCTAGAACTCAGTATCCCATCTCCTGTTTACCCATGCTCTGGACCCCTACGACTCACTCTGCCTTTAAGACCGTGTATGGACAAGAACTTTTATTATCACTGTGCTTTGAGGAAAACCAGACACTGACAGTAACATGACTTTCAGACAGTAAGGGGTCTGAGTCTGGGGTATATGATGTCAGGGACTTAACCCTGGGCAGTTACTCTGCTTCTCTCTTGCCCCTTTCTCACCCTACTGTAAATTTACAGGGCTTTATCAGTAGGGCACAGCCATTTGATAATTTACATTTAGCCTGGGAACTCTGCGGAAGAGCTGGTGGCTTTTAGAGGGGAGGGGCTGACCGGAGGAAGGTAAAGTGTAAACTCGCACGTAAAGAAATAATGATTTCTTATTTAGCACCAGTAGAATCTGTAAGGAGGGAAACTCACCTACACTTCCTGAATTACTCCAGTGATGAGAGCAGGCGTGGTGGTGTACAACATCTTCCCAAATATGAGTGCCCTTCCCCTTATTTTGAAAGCCTGTGCTGGAGGGCTGCTGTGTGTGGATGAATGCATGAACACCTGAGTTCGGTTTGGGTGGAATCAGTGAATCCTGTGTCTCTGGTGAAGTGGCCGCTTGATTCATAGTGGAGGCAGTAAGGTTTCAAATCGGTGCTGCAACAAATGCATTTGTCTGTTGCTTCTCTTCAAACCTTGGAAGTCATTGCCTGCATAGTATTCCCCATAGCCTTTTCCTTCCGTTAAATTAAATTTAAGATTTATTATACTTCTGTAGAGAGGTTCCCAGGTTCTCTTTTTTTGATTGTGTTTTAACTACTCTATGGTCGACCTGATGAGACTCTTAGCTTCCACAAAAGCCTTGTTACAATGCACGATGTTAGGCACCTGTCTAACATACCCTGCTTCCTTCCAGTCTGCTTCAGGGAAGGTATTTGAGCATTGAAAAATGATCACAAGGGTATTACAGAACGAGTTCCCTCATGGGCTTCCCGTTTCACCAAGTGCCCATGGGAAACAGTACTCTAAATGTTCTGGAAATTCACCTGGGGGCAGATCTTGGAGGCCAAGAAATCCTGGCAGGGCAAGGAATAGAGAATGGATTTTCAGAAAGGGAAGTGGAGTGATTAAATGAGACTCTAATTGTTGGACTATTGGAAGAGCCTTTTAGGTTTAAGATGCTTTTTCTCCTTTCTTACTTTACCCAGGAGACGTAGGAAGTGCTGACTCCACACAGGAAGCCCTGAGTATAAGCCTTGTCAGGAAGGACTGACTTGCTCTCATTTCTTAGATTCTAGATGGATCTTGACTAGTTGACTTGGTTCACTGGAGAATGAATTGTTATAAAGAGGGTACATTTGCTGACAATTGCCCTATCTCAAAATGTTTTCCTGCTTGTCAATATGTGTTTGTTGGTTTGGACAGAGTTAAACATGTTTATGGTATGGCGAATACTTAGGATATCTATCTATCTATCTATCTATCTATCTATCTATCTATCTATCTATCTATCTATTATCTATCATTTATCTATCTGTCTGTCTATCTATCTACCTACCTATTATCTATCTATCTATCTATCTATCTATCTATCTATCTATCTACCTATCATCTATCTATCTATCTATCTATCTATCTATCTATCTGCCATCTAACTATCTATATTTGAGACAGGGTCTCACCCTTGCATATGTTACCCTGGTACTTAGTTAGAGAACCAACTCTTGCCTCAGTCTACCAAGTTCTTGGAGGACATGCGTGAGTTACCACACCTTAAGGTCTCTCTTTAATAGCAGTGATGGGGTCATGGCTATGGGTTCATGGTTCTTTTAGGAGGAGAAGTTGGATGGCTATGCTAATTCAAGTTCAATCAGAAGTAAGGCATTGTATGATGTCTTAGAATGCTTCTCCTTTCAGTGCACTGTAAAGGCTCTGGTGCATATTCATTCAGTGAGGATGTTTTTGCAATTGTGTTTTTCTACCATGTAAGACTGATAATATATGTAGTTAATGTATATCTTTAGATCTTTTTAATAACATTACATTAATTTAGTGTGTGTGTGTGTGTGTGTGTGTGTGTGTGTGTCCCCGATGCTAACCTGGTCCCTGAGTTTGATACTGAAAACCACAAGGTGAAAGGAGAGGACTGATCCCCAAAAGTTTTCCTCTGACCTCCACAATCACACTATGGCATAGGTTTGCGTCCCCTTTGTAAATAAATAACTGTAATAACAAAGTTTAAACATTAATTTATAATAACGGCAATACATTCTTTAGTTACTAACGATACCTAAAACACATTAGGTAAAACATGAGGAAACGTCATACCCTCTCCTTCTTCCTCGTCCTGTTTGTGGCAGGCAACACTGGTACCTCAACTTACTGAAGAAGCTATTCATATTGGGGCAGCATCCATTCTCCACAACTAGGGAGAAACCTGAGTAGCATTTCATCATGCATGGGTATCAGCCGGTGAAATAGTGCCTTGATTTTGTGTCACCAGGACTTCGAATTGTGTCATCATGACCGCATTCCATGACGTGATGACATTTATGGTGCTCGGGAGTGATTTGGAGACCTATAAATGCTATTTGAGCCCAGGCATAACAATCTAGGGCCAAATGACTTGGGGCTGCAACAGATAACCTGAACTTTTTTTTCCTCTTTAATTAAAGTTACATTTATCTTGATATTAAAATTACATTTACACTGGCATTCATAGCCTGAAGTTTTTTCTCTTTAATTAAAATTCTATTTATATTTTAATAGGTCTTCATAAACGGATAGCAATGTACTAAGTATAAAGAGCAGATATACACAAATGTGTGGGTGAATGCCTGACATGGATTTTCTGAAAATACATTCTGAGTGAGAAGTAGCTTAGTCCTTACCATGAGATTTGTGACTTATAAAGGCAATGACAGGCTGGATTTGGGCCATAGTCTATAAAGTCGAATTGCTATTTTGTTCCTTTTTGCAGTCAAGGCCCAAGACACTAGATGTGACTCAAAGCTAGTTCTGGGGACGCTCAGTGTCACTGAGTTCAGTGTCTAGAAGTGGTGCCCCTTCTTTCTGAACTCCGCCTTCTTCTCTTAGTCTCCCTGTCACCTCTTTATTTTTATTCCTTTAGAGTTGATTGTAGTAACCCTGCCAGACTCTAACTTAAGTGCGTGAGTGTTCGTGTGGCTGTGTGTAGGCCCCGGTGCCACGGCAGAGTCTCTCTCCTTTCTGCTTTTTCCCATCATGCCTTAAGAGTGCTGGCGCTACAGATGTGTGCCACTGTATTGACTTTATGTGGGTTCTGGGGATTGAGCTCATTGTCAGGCTTGGGCGGTGAGCCCTTTCACCCATTGAGCCAGCTTCCTAGTTCCAACAAGGTATGAAGTATTTTTTGTTTTTGTTTTTGTTAATGTTTTTTGTTTTTGTTTATGTTTTTGTTTTTATTTTTTCTTTTATTATTGTGGGAATTTTCAGTAACAACAAACTTTAAAAAAAAATTTTTTTTTTTTAATGTGGAAGTCTGCTGATTTTACCGGCCTGTCAGGATGGCTGAGGTCCGGCCTGCAGTTTTAACACCACCTCTGCCCCTCCCCCCCATCATTTTCATTGATGGTACAGTTCTTGGCACAGTGACCCAGAAAAACTCTGCTTTGACATTGTAGTGCTGTGGTGCTTTGGGCTTCTCTGTTGAACCACTGAAAACCTTTAATCAAGAACCTGCCTGCTTTTGAAGTGTGCTTTTGTTCTTCATGCATAACTAATTTTGGTTTTAATGTTTGAGTCCCTCTATCTATTTTCTCATAATGTTGCTGTGTTTTGGAAGCTGCTAGAAATCCTTTAAACGATTTGGATCAGAAAACAGCTCCAGTCTGTGTGTGAACAGGTGATTTATAGTTTTTTTTTTTTTTTTCAGAGTATTTTAAATCATCAAGTGTTGAAGGGCATTTTACCCTTTTCTGTAGTAGTTTGATTCATTGGGCCCTTACTTACGGGGTCCAGCAGACAACCTTAAATTTTCCTGTTGGACAGTGTTTTCAGCATCCTATGAGGGTTCTCCTCTTACAGGGCAGAGGAAGGTTTGAGGCTTACTGTTCCCTCTGTGTCAGGAGTTCCTTTACATGCCCTTCCGGCTTAGCCCTTGGGGAGAGTGCTGCAGGGAACTTAAGACTAGCAGAGAAACCACCCGACCCAGTTCTGCTTGTTTGGTTGTAGCAGGCAGGGAGGATGTTTTAGACCCTTAACGAATATTCAACTTAGATACATTTTGTGTGTGTGTGTGTGTGTGTGTGTGTGTGTGTGAGTGAGGAGAGGATCATGGGAGAAGTTATCTGCTTCTGATGACTTCACAACAATCCTTTACATTACCCAAGAAACCCTCCGGAAGGTTTGATGACTGGCCTTTGCTTTCCTGGCCCGATCTCTCCCTCCCCTAGAAGGGGAAAGCCCGTGGATGCTCTGGAGCATTCCAGGGTGAAGCAGGCCTCCCTGCAACTTAAGATTCTTTATCGCTCTCCCAGGGGAGTTCATTTCACGTTACTGGTACCAGCAGCTGCAGGGTGGTATTTCCCAATCTCAGATCTTATTGATGGGTGGGAAGGAGTGTGCACTTGCTGTTTGAGAAATTTTATTATCTTTTGGAAGGGGAGGAATTTATTCTAGGGCCTTTCTTAGACGATCTTTCATGTTAAGGCATTTTGAACTTGGAGTGGCCAAGTCGCTTAGAGACTGAGTTGGTGGCCCCTGGAGGATGGTTCTGCTAGCCAGTGGTTTTGAAGCTGAGAAAGCACAGCGGGCAGGTCAGAGCTGGAGTGCCAGGGCCCTGTGACTTTTGCATTGCTCAGGATTGTTCTGGAAGATGAGTAACTGTCTCATCTCAAACGCCAATAGCCTCCTTTCTTTCCTGAAGCCTTGAGAAGCGTGGCTTAATTCACAATGCTCTGTAGTGCTGACAGACAGGCTGATTGTAGGGTGGGAGTTGCTTAATGCAAAACTAGCAGAGTATGAGAGACCTCCCCCAGAGGGAGAGCAAGGCTGGTGACTGACTAGTGGTTAGATGAAAAAGGAAAAAATATGTTATAAAAGATGATGGCTTTGCTTCCTTATCTCATTGCTCCGCATAGAAAGGCTACATCCCGATTGCTAGCATTTATCATGGGAAAGCCTACCTATTACTGAGGTAAATATTTAGGATCTTGAACTTGAACGTCACCTTCAGGCTGAATCCTGTGAAGCAGATGGGCAAGGTCCCTAGGGTATCTGTACTCCATGCAGTAGGACCTGTGAACAATTGCCACGCAAACAAATGTTCTGGATCAGGCCTAGAACTTTTGGAGGGCTTAAGGTAAGACCAGTTTCTCCTATCAGCCTGCTGGGGACTTCCCAGCAGCCTACTCTCTGGTCCCTGCTCTGCATGAGAGTCTGGGGAGTGAAATCCCCATGGCCATGGGTGGGCGCTAGTTTATTTAGGCTTATCTTCCCAGAGTTTTAAACATAGCCCCAAACAGGTGACCATGACTATTCTGCCACTGACTTGATGCTGCCCCCCCTCCCCTTATTTGCTTGAGAGAATATCTCACTGTGGAACCCAGGTTGTCCTTCTGACCGCTGGACTCATAGGTGTGCGCCGTCACTTCCAACATTCTTTCTGTTCTCTGTCCACAACTCTGTAAGAGGCTCCCTTTGATAGAGGCCTTATCACTCTCTCCTTACCCAGGCTAGGATCTGTTGAGTCTGAGCTGGGTAGATATTTTTCCATTTGTGGCTGTGAGGAAGTTGGCTAGTGTTGTGAAGGCTTCTATTAAGTAAGAATATATCATTCACACAGTGGGTCCAATGGCTCTGTAGATGTACCTAGGAAAAAGTAGTTGCTCTAGGCATTGAATAACATGTTCCCAATGCTGTGTCACCTCTATGAAGAGCCCTATCCTTACTTCTTCCATAAACACTAAAACAGGGTTTGCATATAGGAATCAGGAATTTTATTTTGTGGCTTTCGTGAATCTGACATGTTCTTTGGTTCCTATTTTAAAATTTCATTTTCAGATTTATATTTTATATGTCTGAATGTTTTGAAGGGATGTATGTGTGTATATCATGTGTATTCCTGGTTCCAGTGGAGGTCAGAAAAAGGCATTGGGCCCTCTGGAACTAGAGTTACTGATGGAACTGGACCCCAGGGTTTTTGCAGGGTAATAAGTACTCTTAACTGCTGGGCCATATCTCCATGTTAAATTAAAAAAAAAAAGATTTCTATTTTAAGTCACTCACGAGTGTGTGTGTGTGTGTGTGTGTGTGTGTGTGTGTGTGTGTGTGTGTGTTTATGCATGTACAAGTGCCATGGCACATGTGCACACGTCAGAAGACAACTTCTAAGAATCTGTTCCCTCCTGCAATGGGTTCTAGGGATCGAACTCAGCCATCAGCTGTCTCATCCTCCCCGCCTCCCTCAACCATTATTCTTTTAACTGTATCCCTTCCACAAATTCTCTTAGAAAAGAGGGACATGGTAGTCAATGGAACATTGTCTGAAGTCAACACAGTGGAGTAATTTCTGACCCAAATCCTTCTTTTCACTCCAGATCCTCTTAACACATGCTTTTCCTCCCAAAGGCTTTCCCCTGGGGAAGTTCCCCTGTGTCTGTCTTCAAAAGCATGCAGCCAAATGAATCACAGTGACGATTCTGCCTTCACAGAACTGTTGTAGAGCAATTCCCTAATTCATTCGTAGTTTTTGCTCACATTTTCTGTACTTCATTTCAAACCCCTCGACACTGATAGACGTTTCTCTAATGTTTATAATGAGTGATGATTTGGTGTAATTTGCACCTCTGACCTACATAAAAGGTCAGTCTCCTTTGGAAATTTAAGGTTATCTGTTTATAACTTCGTGCTGTTTCAATGACAGCTGAGGTAACAAATCATATGGACGGGCCTGCCCAGCCTAATGGTGACTGGTAAACAGTCGTGAGCTTCAAACAGAACTCAAGCAAAACTTCATTTTCTGTGGGGCATTTCAGCTGCTTGGCTTTCATAACAGACTATCAAATAGGGCCTGAAATTCTTTTGTTATCCTTGATCTAGTGCATAAACTATTGGCCTTCTTTTTCAGAGCCCCAATGTGTTATGGCATTTGCAGATGTCAGATACTTAAGAACAAAGCCCACAAAAGCAATTAATGCATAATTATGTAAACAACCAATTTAATGCAACCTAAAAAGATTAGGATCAGGGACTGGATGGTTCAGCCCGAGTATTGCTTTCTAGCACCCATGAGGAACAGCACACAACCACATGCCACTCAAATTCCAGGGAGCCAAGGGCACTGGTCCCCAGGCACCTGCATTTACACACATACACACATACATGCACTCAAACACTCACACACACTCACATGCACACACACACACACACACACGTGCACACAGTTGCACACATTCATAAGCACACATTCACAAACACACACACACATGCACACACTCAAGGACACACATGCACATCATAAAATTAGGGAAAAAGAATGTAAGGTTAGTATAATGGTGCATGGGGCTTGGGGATTTAGCTCAGTGGTAGAGCGCTTGCCTAGCAAGCACAAGGCCCTGGGTTCGGTCCCCAGCTCCAAAAAAAAAAAAAGAAGAAAAAGAAAAAAAGAAAAAAAATATAATGGTGCATAGTTTTCTTTTTAAAAAAAAATTGTTCATAGGGTCTGGAGAGATGGCTTAGCGGTTTAGAACACGCACTGCTCTTGCAGAGGACTTGACTTTGGGCCCCAGAGCCAATGTAAAGGTGGCTCACAGTTTCCTGTTACTCTAGCCCTGGAGATCTGTATGTTTGTATATTCCTGCGTGATAGCTGTACTTGTGTAAGCATGTATGTAGCCACATATACATAAATAACTGAATTCCCAACTTCTTAGTGGCCTTCCTTTCAAACTATTCCATTTGTTTCCTTCTTTTCACTTTCTTTAGGGTTTTGCTAAGTAGCCCAGGCTAGCCTGATACTTTGTAGTCCTAGGTCAACCCTGAAAACATGCTGCAGATTTCATGAGACTTGGTTTTGCTTTTTCACCCAAGAGATCCTCCTGCCTCCGCCTCCTTAGGGTTGGTATTACAGGCACGTGCCACATACCGGGGTTCATTTCTCTAAGTTTAAGATTAGAAATTCCCATTCATTGCTCTGTTACTGATTTCCTGACTTGTCTTCATTGTCTCACAGCGCACAGCATCCTGCCGGAGACTAAATGATAGTGGGGTGACCTTCTCAATCCAGTGGCTGTCCCTGCCCTGGAAAACAAACAATGACTTCTTACCTCCCAGACACTATCTGCTACCCAGTTCTTATCTTAACGTTTCCTTAGTCCAACACTTAGGCCTGGAAGCTTGGGGGAGGGGGTGGGAGATTCTGCTACTTAAAGAAAACTCATCATTTCTTATGCCATTACCTTTGGGCTCTAAAGTTGTGAAATCCATCCCCAGAGTTGATTTACATTTCCAGGACGGATCAGAATCCCTTTCGAATTTCCCTTTGTTGCTTCTGACTGCTGCAAAAAGCTTCAGAGCTTCCCTAATAAATCTCAGGGCAATTATTAGTTTCAAAGTAGAGTACCCTTCCCTTTCTAACAATGTATGAGTTCTGTGGATTTCAGACCACGCTGATTCACAAACTCTATAATGCTAGGTAGCAAGTTTAGAAAATAATGAAAACCCCACATTCATGTTTGAACGTTGTGCATGAAAAGAACACAGAACCAGTGGCTTGTTCACTGGTGTGGACCTGTCGGGTTTAAGCAATTCCTTTATATTGTTTGCTGCTGGACACCAAGTTATGGAAGCACTCTGTACCTGAATTTGCCACATGGTATGTTTCTCAAGGTTGCTATAAGGATCAATTAGGGATCTTCTCAGCCCGTGAGTTAAGGTTGCTTCATTAATACAAGACACATAAAAATACCAGGATCCAATGGAAGACGAGGATGCCTGTGATAGTAACCTAATTTAGACCTTTCCACACGCAGCTGGCTTTAAGACGACACACATTCTCTTCAGAGTAGAATGAACCACGCACTTCTGAGGATTTTGGCTGAGATTCCACACAGCAATGATCAAGTGCCTGTTTGTTTTTCCTAGAGAGATATTTTCAAACAGCAGTCATTTGAGAGTTATAACAGGCATGGATGTTCCCACTGTAAAGATGAATTTGATAAATGAATTATCATGGAAATGCTGGTAAACCGAGTAAATCGGGTTTTGCTTTAGATAGTGGAACAACTGAAACATAAACTGGAACTCATAACCCTCTGATTAGTTTCAATTTTTATGTGTGATTTTAAATACTTGACTTTTAAGTTTTCAAAATAATTTTTATGCCTGTCTTATATATTTTTTTTATTTTCACTTTGGTATTTTAGCAGAATTAAACAAAACCAAACCTCAGTTGGCTTGGCATTGAAAACATCTCAAGAAATAGCATTAGTTAGGTGTGATTTCAAAACAGGCAATTTTTTTCTGCAACAATATAAAACTCTGGTGAGATTGTCCTTTACAGTGGCTATGGGTTTTCACTCGGGAGTGATTAACTATTAAGAGACACAGATGCATTAAACTTGCAAATGTATTACGCTGGATTACCAACAATAGAGCTGATTGGTAAAGATGATTTAATATCTGTTGTGTTCATAGCTGAACCCCCGAAGCCCCTAATCTCCCAGGGAAATACTGCTTCTTAGAACGAAATCCAATGAGGAGTTCTGGGATTCCAGAGTGAATTTGTACATTCCTTAGGGGCATTTCTGCAAGGGAGGTTGTTGTGTTTTAAAGGTAGTTGATAAGAGACCCGCACCACCAACCACCACCATGCATTAGGCTATAGAAGGTATTTGGGTGTACGTATGCCTGTACCACTCGGTACCACCATTTAGCCAAGGGAAGTTTCTGACCATTTGCAGCATACATTATAAATCAGGGTGTCACTACCAGACAATCAGATTTGAACATTCCGTGAACAAAGTAGCTTATATTCCCTAGGAATAGATCACTTAACTCTGTTTATGTCTTGCCGTTGATATGCCCACATCCACACAAGTCAGGATAACGTCTTGTTTATTTATTCTAGGGGCAGGTAATTGATTTGTATATTTAGTGAAGGTAGGGTTAATTATAGCCAGAAACCTGAATTGTCTCATTTAGCATGATCGCTTAAATACAGAAGGAAAATAAAATTATTTTTTTTCAACTCTGAAAAGTGCTCCTATTCCTTGAGTTTGTGAAATAAATTTGAATTTTCTCCAAGTTGGCCACCCTCTTTGAAAATTGTTTTTCTGTTTGTTACAAAATTTTTGGGAAGGTCACTGACTGGATATTGAGGAAGCTTGCAGGATTTCTATCAGATTAGTCCACTGCACATTCTAAGTGCCATTGCAGAATGTGGTTTTTTTTTTTTTTTTCTTTTAACAAAATGAGATTATGCCATATCCCCTTTACAATTTCTCTGCCACTTGGGTTTGGGGCCAAGTTTGTGCCCTTTGGTTGCAAAACTTTCTTGACAATATACACATTCGTTTTAAAAAGAGGAACAAAATTGGTCTGAATTTGAACCTTGCTGTATATGGTTTAATAATGAATAGTCAGCTAAGAGTCACAAGGAATCAGGTTGAAACATCATAGCTAAGCAAACAACGAGGTAGCTATGCTAATCTTCTGGCTAACACTTGCTTCTGTGTCTTAGTTAAATACATTTTCATGAATTCCTAATACACCAAAACATAGATTTTCTTGGATTATTGGATAGGAATATTGAATTGTGAATATTGTAGTTTATTATGAATAAT
Organism: Rattus norvegicus; assembly: GCF_021556685.1. Taxonomy (NCBI): domain Eukaryota; kingdom Metazoa; phylum Chordata; class Mammalia; order Rodentia; family Muridae; genus Rattus; species Rattus norvegicus. Next base: position 53,541,670 of record NC_141536.1, on the reverse strand, counting down.
GTTATGAGAATATTTCGAATCTTGATGAGTATTTGTTCTTTGATCAATTCCTTTGGAAAAGGAAAAAAAAATCCCCCAAAATGTCCCAAATCTCTCTCCTGAGTGCTGGGATTAAAGGCATACACCACCCGGCCTGGCAGAGTAAACATTTTTAAACAGCAAGGTACATGCTGTCAAATAGCTTCCTGGACAGGTCATGTCAAGGTGTGCTCTAATCAATCGTGTATGAAAATAGCCATCTTGCAGATATCCAAACAAATGCCTTTTATGTTATCAGCGTGAAATTGCTTTCCCAATTTTACACATAATTTGCATTCTTTTGGCTCTAAAGAGTTGAATATTTTTTTTATTTCGTCCCTACTTGTGTATTTCTTTCATAGAATATCTTGTTTTTCTTTTATTGAAAATATTTTTCTCACATTCTGATCATGGCTTCTCCTCCCCACCTTGCCTCCAGTCAAATGACATATGTTAAAGGTTTGTTGTCCTGTTTGAGACATGGTCTCTCAATAGCTTACGTTTTTGAAACAATGTTTGTTTCTCTGTTATTCCAGAATGCGGCAGTGGGAATTTTCGCTGTGACAATGGATACTGTATCCCTGCGTCCTGGAGGTGTGATGGGACCAGAGACTGTTTGGATGACACAGATGAAATTGGCTGTCGTAAGTGACCAGGCTTGGCTGGGTATGGTCTGAGCCGTAATGAGAGAAGGGCTGTGCTTTAGCGGCAGATCCAGGGCTGGGCTGGGCTGAGCTGGTATTAGTATCAGTTTTACATCCTTTGGAGGGAGGCACTCACTTTGTTTGCACCAGGTCCTTGCTGTGAGCCTGTGACTACAGCCTTGACTGAGAATGAATTTAAACTGGGTTTTCTGAAACTCGAAAATTACTGTTGCTTGTAACTTTGAGAAATTTTGTTAATCAGAAGATTTTATGTGAGCTACTATGGTTTATACAAAGGGAGAGCCTCTCTCTTCTCTCTCTCTCTCTCTCTCTCTCTCTCTCTCTCTGTGTATATATATATATATATATACATGATATATATATATATATATATTAACTTGTGCATTATCACAAAGAACGTCACATCACAATGGCTAGTTTGGTCTTAATGCTATTTAAAATCTAGGTAAAACAACATAATATTTTAAATCTGAAATTTACTTTAGTTATCTATGGACTTTTAAGTTGTTTTGACACATCTCTTCATATAGCTATAATAATAATATACTTATATATTATTATTATAATAATTGCTCAACAATAATGTTATAATAACTCTAGAATGTTCTGAGTAGATCTCAGAGTAGGGAAGTGAAGTTGAGTCACTTACAGTTGACATGGTCACTCCTCTTAAGCCACTGACCTCAACCCTAATCCTCAAGTCCTTTGCTCTGCCTTGTCATAGGTGATGTCACTAGGCTGCCAAGTCCTTCATTCTGACAGGTAAACAGACAATAGTTATCATCCCAGTCAGGAAGACAGGAGACAACATGAGGTTTGACCACCCCATGGCACACTTAAGCAGGAGTCACGCTCTGGGGATGCATTTAGAATGGGAATGAAGGAAAGAACAAGATCTGGTCCTCTCACACTTCCACACACAAGTAGATCTTGCAGACTGCAAGATGTTCCTCCGTAGTGGGGGCAGAGCCTGGTAACTTTTTCATTCCTACTAGTCCCTAGTTGACCGTGATGCTTTTTATTTTCTGAATTGTCCCTTGAATAACAGAGAGAGCTATGGTTTTGGCATATGATATTGTAGGACATGATTGTATGATATTAATTCACTTTGATTTCTGGGCTTTTACTGTTTAAGCAATGGGAGAAGAGGGGCAGAATGCACAAAGAGCATTCCAGGATGCAGGCATATATGGACAGTCTCCAGGTCTTCAGATATTTCAGTGCCCTATGACTATGACATCCACAGTGCCTGTGACAAAGACAGCTAGCATGACTCTTTTACACACGTTGTTTGCTTCACTTTGAGGATGCAGCCATTAAGGCTCAGAACTCACCCGAATTCCTAAAACCAGTAAATGTGGAAAGAATTATTTCACTCTTGGTTTCTCTTCAAATTTCACTTATTTTCCCCTCCACCGAGACACTTTACTATTAGATGCTAGAAATGTAAGATTGTGTGCGTATATGTTTAACTTTATTCTCGGTTTGAGATTACATGTTTGGATGTCTTTGCCAGGATGATCTAACAGCCATGTCCAGTGAGAGTTGATATACATTCTCTTCAGGCACTGCTGTTACTCTGTCAGGCAGAGGTGTAGATGTCTGCCTGCGTACCCCCACCCCCCACCTTGTTTTGTTTCAGCTCCCAGGTCCTGCGAATCAGGCCTTTTCCTGTGTCCTGCTGAGGGGACCTGCATCCCTAGCTCCTGGGTGTGTGACGAGGATAAGGATTGTTCGGACGGTGCAGACGAACAGCAAAATTGTGGTAAGTGTTTGGAGCGGGATTTTCTTCTGTTTTTGTGACAGCTCAAGTGAGTCTGCTGTATGCAGGTGACAGAGAGCTGATTCTTCATCAACATGGGACTGGACCTTAAACTCTCTGGTGACGTGTTGGTAATCTCATGCTGGTAACCTGGTTCATGGCTATATAAAGTGTGCCTATTATACAGACTTAGACCCCTGAGGCTTGGAACTGGGTAGCTTGTCAGACTTTAGTCTGAAGTATTAAAATTAAAATAGTGGCCGTGAGTGAGTCCCATCTCAGGATGGTCCTGTTATTCTCTGCTCTGTAGGCTGGTAAGGACTTGAAGCTATGCTTAGGTCCCAGATCCTTTTGCCTGTACTTTATTAAAATAAATTTCTAGGAGTAGCAGGAAAGATGCCATCCATAGGCAGGGAAAGAAATCACGGTCTCTCTGGAAACTGCTCTGGGAACATAGAAGTCATTCCTGATTCTTCCCTCTCTGTCACCGCCCACACTAGTTCACCAGTTCTGGCTGATTTGTCCTAGAAACTTTCTGAGGCTCAGCAATATTTCCATCCCTCCGCTCATCGTGTGCTTGGCGTCTGAGTGGCCAGCCCGCTGCTAGACAGGGCTACAAAGGTCTGAGTAGATTGTGTGCCCACACATACCTTAAGCAGAGGCATGAGAAGTGCCATGAGCTAGAGGCCATTTGGGCTACATAATGCTTTCCAGGCCAACCAGGGTAACAGAGTGAGATACTGTCTAAAAACCAAAATGACAATAACCAAACTAAATATCCTATGAAACCCTTTGCCCGGTCATAGCTAGCCTTCTGTCTTTGTGCACGCTGTCTAGATGTTTATTGTGTGACGGTCTTTTGTCCATTTGGGTCAGCTAGCTGCCCGCCCGCAGCCGCCAAGTGTGTAAACAGTCCCTGTCTATTCTCCTCCTGTGTGAGAGGAAATTGCCTTTGCTGTCCTCCTCACCACACACCACTATCTCCTGTTCCCTGCAAAGTCACTGAGGCTGGTCTGGAACTCTGGTCCTCTTGCCTCTGCCTTGCCCTTCCACGTTCTGACTGTATAGTCACGTGTTATTACTCCTTCCTGTGACACCCGGGCTGTATTTCCTGTGTGTCTGTGAGCCACTGCTGCCATTTTCTTCTTTGAAGGTATTTATTTATTCGTTTATGTGCATGTGTGTTTACCTGCATGAGTTTATGTGCACTGTGTGCATGCAGAAGCCCAAGGAGGCCAGACGAGGGAATTGGGTCCTGTGGAAAAGGAGTCATGGGTGGTTGTGAGCCATCATGTGGGTGCTGGAAATTGACCCCTGGATCTTTCACAAGAGCAGGAAATGCTCTTAGCTACTGAATCATTTCCCTACCCTTTTACTTACCAATCTTTGGTCAATACCATATTTTATTCACCCTCTGTCATATACCTTTTAAATTTATGTTGTACTCAACAATGCGAAATACTTTGCTTTTACATGTGTTCCTGTGAAGTGTACATCCATTTTATGCTTGTCTTTGTCTTCCCCGCCAGTATCATCACATTTGGTAAACGTCAATGGCTAGCCTATATTTGGTAGTAACTGTGAACAAAGCTCTCTTTTCTTCGCAGCTGGGACCACGTGCTCGGCTCAGCAGATGACGTGCTCCAACGGTCAGTGTATTCCGAGCGAATACAGGTGCGACCATGTCAGCGACTGCCCCGACGGCTCTGACGAGAGAAACTGCCGTGAGTCTGCTTCAGTCTTTGCACGGTGCTTGGTTTCACCTTTGGCATCTTAATCAACCTCCTAGATTTGTTGATGGACAGACATGCCTACAATATGCCTCTTGTTGAGAGTTTTTGGCAGATTCTTTTGTGGATTAGGGGTGATGGTCTGATAGCAGCCTCCTTTAACAAGACATCCTGTTTGTCCTGTCTTAGCATGTCAAGTTTTTTGAAGTAAGAAACTTTTAAACATTAACAGAAGTCCCCACGCTTATTGAATAATTGAGGGCAAAATCCATTTCTGGTCAAAGTCTATAGTTTTATTAAATTGCCTTGGTCAAGTTTTGAGGTAAAATTTCTCAGTTTCTCCTCTTTTTGCGGACTCTGTATTTTCCAGACTCCTTTGGAAAATAGTTACATTTTGAAAATGTATTTCTGTATAATGGTAGTTATTTGGATGAGTTTGTAACTGATTGCCACAAAGTAAGACATATAAATCATAGTATTCTCTGTATACAATGTATAAGTTATAACAGTCAGAAGAGAAACTGCTACGTGGTATACTATGACAAAAGCAAAGAGATTTATACCAAACTGGTAGGCAATGGGTGTAAAAGGAGGCAGAGACAATCAGGTCTTCATGAGTTCCAGGCCAGCCACCATGTCTACATAGCAAGTTCTAGGCTGGCCAGGGTTATGCAGTGAGAAATACAGACGTTTGGGCTGGGGCTACAACTCATTTGGTTGAGTGGCTGTCATGCAGTATGACCTGGATTGGATCCCTAGTCCTGTATAAACTAGGTGTGGTGCTCCTCCCCAGTAATCCTAGCGTGGAGGCAGGAGGATCAGGAATGTCATTCTGTTTCATTTTGGATGTTGTGCATATAATTGACTGGACACTGGCGATTTTAGAGCGGTGTGCGTGCGTGCGTCTGGATGCCACAATACAGGGTGATACCGGGTGTTCATGAGTCAAGGCCTTGGTATTTTGTGAAGCAAGCCGTAGGCCCTTTCCACACAGTGATGACCTATGGCATATTGTGGCTTTTTGTGAATTCTGAGCATCATAATCCCAGCCATTAGGACAGCGGGGCAGGCATAATAGTCTCCTGCAAATAAAGGAACTAAAACTTCAAAGGGTATAGGTACTGTGCTAGGCCTCGGTTTGTCTTCCGGTTCAGTCTGGCCACTACCAGGAGAAAGGCTCATATTTCCCAGACAGCACCAGGACAGTGTCTTTTTCCTTTATTTACAAATGTGTAAAAATCGCTTTATGCCAAATGTAATAAAGGAATGCTACTTTGACAGAGTGAAAGGCAGCTAAGAGTCTGTGGAGTGTTTCCATGGGAGTACCCTCCAGCCATGGCTGGATCAGCTAGAACCACACTGCTTTGGATCTTTGAGGGGATAGGGATGGGGGGGGGGAGTAACCTGCTAGGATATGAGGATGATGAGTAGCCGCAATAAGAGAATAAAGGGGAGGGACCAGGCTTTGTAAAATATCTCAGCAGGAATTTTTAAATAATTTTATTGTGTCGCGCACACACACACACACACACACACAAACACACATATGCACGCACACACTCATGCGTATGGGAGGTGAGTTCTCTCCATGTGGGTTCTGGAGACTGAACTCAGGTCATTAGGCTTGGCAACGGGTGCCTTTTTCTGCTGAGCCATCTCACCAGACCTTAATCAATCTTTGAGATGGAGATTTTTCTTTCAGTGCCAAGTGCTTGGTGAGGTAAGGAGAGAGGGCTGTAGTCAAGACCCCTGGTTATGGAATGAGACGAGACGTGTAGGAGCTCTTCAGTGCCTGCACAACAAGCCTTCAGTAAAACCTCACATAGGTAAGGAGTTTTGCAAGGACTCCTTTGTGAAATTGTATTTGCTTTTATGTATTAAATCCTCACGGATCAGGAAATTAGCAACCTTCATACTTCTGCGTTAGTGCTTTCATCTGCCCTAGGGCTGGAACGATGGTGCCTTCTGCTCCCAGCACCCATTTCAGACAGCTCACAACTGCCTGTAAGTCCAGTACCAGGGGACACGGTACCTCTGACCTAGTGGCATATACATTCGACTAGACACACACATAGTTAAAATTTTTTTAAAAATGTTTTAGGAAAGAGCCAGTATGGATGTATATAGGGACCACAAGAGTGTTTGACCTCTTATAGAGAAGGAACTGGTCTCTACCAGCTTCCCAGCAGTCACTGTAAATTGGTGTAACAGGCACTCCAGGTCCGCAGGGATTCTAAAGGAGGAGTCCAATCCACAGCCCAACAGTGAGGGCATGGCTGTCTCTTGCACATCAGACTGGGCTCAGTCTTACTGTGACCTTGAACTCCTAGTCTTCCAAAGTGCTGGAAACATACTACCGCATCTAAGTTATGTCTTGCATTAGGAATGAAAATTTATAAAATTGATTGTCTTGAAGTGTATATAGCTATTTTTTCTTTTTCTTTTCCTTTCCTTTCCTTTCTTTCCTTCCTTCTCTCTCTCTCTTTCTTTCTCTCTTTCTTTCTTTCTTTCTTTCTTTCTTTCTTTCTTTCTTTCTTTCTTTCTTTCTTTCTTCTTTTGAGACAAGGTCTCACTATGTAGCTCTGCTGCCCCTCATTCATAGGAATCCACCTGCCTCTGCCTCCTGAGAACTGGGATTAGAAGCTACCACATCTGGCTGATAGTTTGTATTTTAAAATGTTATTCTTCATGGCTTTTTACTGTGGAAGATTTTATTTTTCATGAAAACACTGCTACACATAAGTAAACAAAACTCAGAAGAAGGAGGGGAGGAATAGAAGGAAGCCACATTAGTTGTCCTAGAATTTTCTAGTCTGGATTTGGTTCTTTGCATCCTTTGTTCTTCACCACAGTGGGGTTTGTTGTTGTCGTCGTTTGTTTGTTTTGCTTGTTTTTTTGTCTTCTGGATCTCCTGGAAATTAGCTGGATCTAATTGTGACACTAGGATTTTTGAGAAGTCTAGACTGCTCTACGTCCTGCAGGAAACGTCTTTCTGTTAGACGCCAGTGGTGTGTCTCTTTCAGGACATCCTAAATGTCTTCAGTGATTGTCAGATGTCTTCTGGAGCAAAGCCACCCTCTTGCTGCTGTAGTTGAAAGTGACAGCATGGTGGTCAGAGTGAACAGATGCCTGGGCCTGCAGGAAGGGCATGTCTTAGCGAAGCGACAGTCCTCTGTCGACAGCTGTGCCAAGCTGTCTGTATGCCTGTGGTGTCAGTGGCTAGTGAGAGTCATGGCTGAGATCCATTTCACCAGTGATGCTTGGCTGTCCTAAACGTGGGTTTGGATGCATAGCTACTGCTAGCTGCATCAGTGTTCTTATGTGACCAAGGGTTAAGGGAGAGGAGACGTCACCAGAAACCAGATAGCACCCCGCCCCCTTTTTTCCCTGCAGTCATTGCTTTCAGATGAACCCAAAACAAGCTTATCATTATGGCTTTTCTTCCCCTCTTCTTAGAAATAAGTGGGTCTTGATCTGTCAGATACCTAGAAATCACTCACAGACAGTAACAGATGTCAGAAAAGCCCCAGAGGATTTATTTCTCCAGTATTTGAAGACCAAGTTGCTTGGTTCTGTTATTTGTAGTTCTGCCAGTGAGACCAGACCTCTGTGTCATGATCCCTAGCCTTTCAAGTTTCTAAAGGCAACACATTGCCCTGAGAGACAGAACACCTTGTATCCATTCCAGAGATTCTTTTCCAGAACTAAGAACGGTGTGCAGGAGTATTCTTAAGGAGGCGGAGAAGGTGAGGATGGCTTAGGCAGAACAGTTAAGGTCCCAAACCTGGGATCGTTTGTAAAGTCAAGTAAGACATAGGCATTGGAGAGACATGTTTGCGATCTCAGAACTAGGGAGGCTGAGGCAGGAGGAACTCGAGTTTGAAGCCAGGCCTCCTGCACCCCTCCCCACCAATACAAATTTCCTATCGCATAAGAGCTACTTAATGCCTCTGGCCTTTTTGCCTGCTAGATTTTCATACACCTTTAGGTCCTTTTGACTATTCTACACATCGAGGACTATTTCTACCTATGTTAAAAGCTTTGAAATAGTTGTAGGCTCACCCCACTCCCCACCCCACCCACTCACACCGGTGTTTTATTACTCATCTGTAAAATGAATGGCATCTGATATTAAACAGCTTCCCCATTTCTTCTCTTTAAAGGAACCAGAAAGATTCAAAACTGCAGTCCATTTTCCTTGTAATGGGATTAGCATCAAGCAAAACCACTCATGCAGAGTCTTAGATAAACATCAGAACAATGCACCAATTATGGGCCATTCATTTAATATACTGAAGTGACTTTCGATGGCTTAAAAATAGTAGCCGTTTTCAGGGAGGTTAAAAAAAAAAGATTATTTTTGTTTTATTGAGCACCAGATAGGAACGCTTTTGGTGTGAGTAAAACTATCGCTAATTATCGTGGGTTTGCAGCCCTCTCTTTTGTTACTTAGGAATGCTAAAGAAAGGGCAAAATCCCTTTTACAATGGAGGCTTTCTTGCTGGTAAGCAGAGGTATTTGGTCTGCCTGCAACTGGGGTTGCTTTGTCCCTGACAGTTCATTTCTATTGACTTTCTCTTCAGAATTTAAACATTTTTTCTAACTGCGGAATCTCCAGCTGGGGCCGCAGTTGGGAGGCAGTAATGAAGACAGTTTGAGTCGCTCTGGACGGTGAGGGCTCTCGAGAAGAACGCACTGTTCCTCAGCCCACAATAGGCTGCCCAATGAACCCTGCTCCGGCGACCCTGGCACACATATCCCAGCACAGTTGTACCTGCTTAGCATTCTCACGCCGAGCCAGCATTCCGCGTCCTGAAATTTGAGAAAAAAAAGAGAGAAAAGATAAATCTCTTATTAAGTGTGCTTCAAATGAGAACTTTATAAATATGTCTCATCTTTATATAAAGAGTCTAAGATCACAGTGAGCCGTTGCCCAATTTCTCTATCCCGTCACAACAAAGCCTCTCTCTTGCTCTCTGTCTCTGTCTGTCTCTCTGTCTCTGTTTCTCTCTTTCTCGACATGGTATCACTGTATAGCCCCTACTTGCCTGCAGCCAATCCAACTTCCGGGAAGACACTTGTCAATGTCCCCAAGTCACCAACATTTTGTTATACCTAACAGTTCTTGGTCAATCTTCTCTTATTAAGGAGTCATTGTTATTTCACTCTGCTCTTTTTCATAATTCTCCTTCTGTGTGTACACTGCTCTATTTGTTCTCGATAGCGTTCGTGTTGCCGTCCGTTACTCCACTGCCTCAAACAGAATGAGAATTCCACAAGAGTAGGGATTTTATCACATAGCTCCATCTAAAGTGCCTTGGTACTTGTGATCTGAAATAATTATCATTTATTATATCAGTTTTACAATTCTGGGGTGCAGCTGGCCACCGGAAATTACATGAGGAGGAGCTAGGAATAGGACTTAGATGTTGGTTGATTCTGACAATATGCAGCCCCATTCATTGCTTCTTTTTTTTTTTTTTTTTTTTTCTTTTCTTTTTTTTCGGAGCTGGGGACTGAACCCAGGGCCTTGTGCTTGCTAGGCAAGCGCTCTACCACTGAGCTAAATCCCCAACCCCTCATTGCTTCTTCTATATTGGAACGGAACCACTGAATATATTGTATGTTAACATTTGCGCATGTGTCCTATGAGGGCATTTTGTTCTTTTGCACTCTGGAACGTTTACTCTTGTATTAGAGCGTGTGCTGCACGTTGGTTTGTGTGTAGGTGGAAGGAGGGCTTTTCTCAGGCACATTTCTGAGTCTAATCTCGGGTCACTGCATCTAGATGACGTGTATCTAGAGCCTAGATGGGAACTGGGAGCTTTCAAATTGACATCTTTATAGAATATGCTATGGGACTGACTGTGGAGTTGGCCTCAACTTCCTGGGAAGTTGAGAGGAAGAAACCTCATTGCCATGAGTTGTCCCTCTGTCCCTTCCTTCCTCCCTCTCTTCTTCCTCTCTCCCTCCCTTCCTCCCTTTGGTCTGCCTTACTCTGTAGCCCAGGCTAATATGGAATTCACTCTGTAGCCCTGACTGGCCTTGAACTTGCATCCTGCCGGAGTATTGGGATTTGGATTTTTTTTTCTATTGCCACTCCATTCATGATCCTTCTTTTGTGTAATTTTCTCTTTTCTTTTCTTTTTTTTTTTTTTTTTTTTTTTTTTTTGCCTTTTATTTGGAAGCCTTGTGAACCAGACTGCTTGAATTTGAATTCTGGCTCTCCAGTTTACCAATTATTCCTCAGTGTCTTGGATGCTCCAGGCTTCTCATCTATAAAATGGAGAAAGGTGTTCACCCCCTGGGAAAAGCAAATCCATACATATTGAATACTTTGTTCCTGGGACCTAGTTTTCAATATATTATTGTTGATGGTGATATTTGCTTATTTAGCTTTTGGGGTTGAATTCCTGATGGAATGCTGGGTTTACCAGTCAAACTAGTAAACGTTTTATGGTAAATCATTACACCCCTCTGATCAGCCTGTTTGAGAGCAGAGTACAAGACATTAAGTAAAAGAATGACTCTAAGATCTTGGAAGAGCCCAGGTATCTGGCTGGACTTGCAGATCAGTAACTTATTTGCGCTCTCTCTCTCTCTCTCTCTCTCTCTCTCCCTCTCTCTCTCTCTCTCTCTCTCTGTCTCTCTCCTCCCTCTTCTCCCTTCCCTTCCCTCTTCCTCTTTTTTCTTTTCATTCTCTATCTGTAGTCCTGGCTGTCCAGGAACTCCGTAGACCAAGACGGCCTACAGAACTCTGAGACATTGCCTTCTGAGTGCTGGCATTAAAGGGTGGGTCACCATTTCCCAGTGAGCTTTAGTGTTCTTGATATGCCCTGAAGATGCCTTCTCTTTATAATTAGTTTCTCCCTCCATCTCTCCCTCCTTCCTTTCCTTCCTTTCTTCTTGCCTGGGCTTACTTGAAATTCACTGTGTGGATCAGGCTGGCCTCAACTCCTCCACCTGCCTCTGCCTCCCAGATCAGGGGGTCTAAAACCCTGTGCAGATAGAATTCTGATAATGAAGACTGGTGACTTGGAATTGTGTCTTCTCTGGGGTAAATAATTCCATTCCTAGAGGTTCAGGTACTTGGCTGTATTCAGATGGCTTCCTCCTTGATTCTTGTTTTGTTTTGTTTGGGGTAGGCTTGCTTTACTTTTTAGTCCTGGCTGTCCTGTATCTCACTAAATAGACCAAGCTGGCTTCCTAGATCTGTCTGCCTCTGCAGGTACCATCAAGACTGGTCATCCTTGATTATGTAAATAGAACTACAGCATCAAAATTTCTTGCACAAACCAAATCACTAAAGAGGGAGCACAATGTCGTGTATTTTGTGGCATATGTCAATTTGTGGGAACAAGTCACTCCACTGGGATAGGAGGAAACAGAAGGAGCGGTGTGTGGTGTGAGGAAGTGTGACAATTTTGTCTTAGTTTATTGGTCCCTGAACAAGGCTTGGGAAGCAGCTGATGATCTGAGGTGTTTCTTGTTCCCTCACATTTCACTTGACAATTCTGCAAGACACCATGGTCATTGGGTGGCTTTGCTCTGTGATGAAAACAGTGTAAGGTTAGGTGCAAGCTTGCCAAATATATTGCCCAATGGGAAACTCACCTGTTTATGACTTCCTGTTCCTGGATTAGCTTGAAACTCCTTAACATTTTCAGCAATTTGAAACTGTTACTTATGGGATGCACCACAACTTACACACAGAAAAGGTCAGAAGGTGTATAGGGTTTGGGGGTGGGTACCTGTCTTCTTTTTTGAGAGAGACTCATTATCAGCATAGTTGGAGACAATAGACTTTTGCTCCTTATTGGGAGAGCTGACCTCTGGCCGTCCTGATACCACCCTGATGGAATCAAGCTGGCCCTGTGAGCTGCTGGGAAAGAGCCTTGTCAGTGGATGCTGAGTTAACTCTTCTTTAAGTTTTATGGTTGGTAAAAACAAGAGCCCTGCCCAGCACATTGATTCCAGGTCCTTCCTAGACATAACAGTCACTTCAAATGTGGTAGCCACACACCAAACCCAAATAAATTTCCCCCCTGACAGGTGGCTTATCTGTGGCAGAGGGCTGGCTTCCTCGGCTTGATGCTGCTCTTAGAAGGCTAGATAGATAACATGTTAACTCCTGGAACTATCTGGCAAATGGTGTGGGGTGGGTGAGGGGGAGGGAATTGAGTGAGGATCTCACCTGGCCTCGTACATCTCTGGAAGGCAGAATTAATAAACAGAGTTGTGTAGCCCATTAAAGGCACGTTCCCAGAGTGTGGCATCCGCATAACGAGAGGAGAGCACGGTCTCAGGATGAATTCAGTTTGGGGCTACTGCAAAATAAAGTTCAGAACAAATTTAAAATTTTACTTAACTATTTCAAAATGCCCTGTGTTTTGATGTTTCGTCTTACCGGTTTTCAGGAGTAGAAGCTCCTAGAGAGCGAGCAGACGGTGTCACCTGACAGCACAACCACACTCCTTTTCTTTGTTCTTCTGCATTCTTCTGGACAAAGGTCCCACGTGTTCTTCAACCTCTTTTTACTGTTTATTTCTTTAATTTGTTTTTATTTTATGTGCATTGGTGTTTGCCTGCAGTATGTCTGTGTTGAGGCAATTAGATCCCTTGCAACTGGAGTTCCAGACAGTTGCGAGCTACCATGTTGGTACTGAGCTAGTGTTGGGTATTGAGACCAGCCAGAGCTCTTAACTGTGGAGCCATCTTCCCAATCCCCCACCCCTATGTGTGTTAGCCTTTAGAATACTCTTTCAAAGCAATAGACTCATACACTGTGTGCCGGACATGATCACATGTTGAGTCGTGGCCTTTGCTCACCAATATGCTATTTCTGGTAACCTACAGGTGGACCACATTTTTTTTTTTTTTGAGTTTGTGGATCCTTCTAGCTCTTGAGCCCCAAGATGCATACATGATCATTCATGAGCCCCAAGATGTTACATAGTTGCAGGTACACATGGAGGTCACCAAGACGCCGGCTGCATGGGAGTGTGGGGAATCTTTCTTCTCACAAAGGCTTCCTTTCCTAGTCTTCCCTAGAGCACAGAAAGTGTTCCCTGTGGCTGTCCACTTCCATATAAGGTATAAAGGGCGTGGGCATTCACTTCAGTGAGCTCTGGTACCTGGGCCAATTTCATTTTACGTTGAAGCTACTGAGGTCCCTAGTGAAGAGCCTTCTGTTGAAGTCATGTGACTGAGTGACTGCAAGTAACTTAGGAAATTTAAAAATGCAAGGACACTTACCAGCCTACTTTTGAACTGCTGGAAACTGGGGATGGAAACTGGGAGAAGGTTATTTGAAAGGTTATCTTTAACACTGGGACAAGCTGAATGCAGTTTAGCAAGGGTTTGTGCCTAGCTTTTGCTTGATGTGATCATCCAAGGTATTGTACAGCTTATCTTAAGCTTGTAAAACCTCAAATTGGGTTCTTCAGTACAATTTTAGCCTCAAGCTGGGGAAGTGCTATCCTTCCTTTGAGATTTGCCATTTCCTTGGTTAAAAAATAGAACTGAAGACAACCAGAGAGTCACCAGGAAAATTATCCTCAATGAGAGAGACAATCAGACCATGGAGGAGACCGTACTGGTGTGAAGGACTATATAAAAAATATTAAGTCATTATAGCATTATAGGGCATTATAGGGCATTATAGGGCAACTGAAGTAGAGGATCATATATGTATATTACACACATATATGTAATATATACATATACATTACATAACATACACATATACATTATGTTACATACATAAATATATATGTATATATGTATACACACATATATATGTATATATATACACCCATATATATATACATATATAATCTTTTTAAAGAGGAAATTGGATCCCATTGTGGATGGCTATGAGTCTCTATGTAGTTGCTGGGAATTGAACTCAGGACCTCTGGATGAACTCTAAACCACTGAGCCATTTCTCCAGCCCCCCTCTCCCCTCTTTTGAGTCAGAGTTTTACAATGTGTCTCAGGGGGGCCTAGAATTTACTATGTAGGTCAGACTTATTAACTTATAATAGTTCTCTTGCCTTAGCTTCCTGACGTTACAGTTCTGAGCTACCTTTCCTGGTTGATAGTAAGCAATTTTTTTTTTTTTTTCAGTACACAGAGTGTTATTCTAATTCCCGATTCCAAGATCCTAAGTAAGGCGGGATTGGTGAACTAAAGGGTGTCATTATGTGAGGACTAAAACAGACAATCAGATGTGTCATGAAGGATACATGTTCAAATATGGAGAAACACGGCAGACATACACCATGCCCTCCCTGTATTGGACATTCTGATTTTCTTCTGTGACCCAGAAAACCATGTCAAGCATCTAGTTAATCTTGAGGGGTGTGTGTGTGTGTGTGTGTGTGTGTATGCGCGTGTGTGTTCACAGTTGTGGATTCGGCTGACTTCAAGATGGCAGACATCTGTAGTGAAGGTAGAGACTTCCCTTTGTTATCACGCTAAATAACAGGGTGACGTGTGTTTGCAGGCATTTGCATTACATGAGGAATCATAAACAACCTAAAGATATGTGAGCTGTGTGGGAGGATAGGTACAGCTTATGCACAAATCCACATTATTTTATATAAAGTCTCCATGGATACCACGGGATGACAGTGATTTGTGCTTGGGGAGCAATTAGGCTTTTCACAGCGGTTTACTAGACATTATTTTCTTAGGACCCTCTACTCTCTGTGGTAGCTATTCGTATATGGTGACGGAGCAGGCACGTTGAGTAAATACTAACTGGCTATCTTCTCTGCCCTTGGCCAAGGTCTGACATTCAGACTTGTTCCCTTCCCCTCCAACGGGAGAAGTGGCCCTTCACGTCCCAGAACATGTATAACAGTTCATGAGTTTCTAGAACGTGATTTGTATTGTGTAGGCGGACATTCCATTCTGAATCATTATATATTTCCTAATTCTTCAGCTTTTATCTCAAAAGCTATCTCTTGGCTCCCATAACTTCCTACAGTGAAGTTTTGGAGATTTGCATATCCGTATGTCATTGACTGCTTGTGGCATTATTTGATTAATGCACCTTTCCCTCACTCTGTCTCCCGGAGGTCAGGGACCGTCTCATATTCAATGCCTAGCATAGGGCAGTGTCTCAGGAAATGTTCATTAAAAGGACGCCTTTATTTAAGGTTTGCTGGCTATTTTTTTTCCTTAAAGATTATCCAACATGTGATCAACTTACTTGTGCCAATGGAGCCTGCTATAACACGAGTCAGAGGTGTGACCAAAAAGTTGACTGCAGGGATTCCTCGGACGAAGCTAACTGCAGTAAGTCCTATCCACTGACGAGACGGTGGCAAGTTGAGGCTGGCTTATACCGATTTGAGAGGAACCAATGTATATATACATTGCTTCCCAAGCTGGTGTCTACTGAATCTATATTAGTTGTTTGAAATCAACCACCGCTGGGAGTATTTATGCCGTGGATTTTGGTAGAAGCTACAAATCGAGCCCTTTCTATTCCCAAACAACTGGTTGTATCAGCACCCTGCTGCCTAATAAGCCACTTTTAAAATATGAGGTAGGATCTTCCAATGAAATTAGATGGTGATAACTGAATTGAAACGATCTCATTTTCTTTCTCGTTCCAACCTCGTGCCCCAGCTACCCTGTGTTCGCAAAAAGAATTTGAATGTGGCAGTGGAGAGTGTATCCTTCGCGCCTACGTCTGTGACCATGACAATGACTGCGAAGATAACAGCGATGAGCGCAATTGCAGTACGGTGATTTCCTCGTGTCGGGTCATGTGATCAGATGGGATAAGGGGTACTTCTTCCTCACCCAAATACTAACACGTTGTGGTATAATTAAAAATGGGCACGGCAGGTTCCCACGAGTCTGCCTAGGCTTGCCTTCACCTGCATAAGGACATCAACCGGCACTAACATACCACTTTTTTTTTTTTTTTTTTTTGTCTCAAAAGAAGTCTCTGTTTGGCAGAAGAAGCCAAAAGTTAATGGAAGAGCTATTATTCCAACCTTATTAGTATTGCTTGACCTGCGTTTCTTTATACTCCACCGGTCTTAGTAGAGGTGAAGGATTGTCAATAGTCACTTGCATTCTTCCCTACATCCTCTGTCACAGTGTCATAATATATCATAGGACTCTGATCTTTTAATTAATTAATTAATTAATTAATAATTTATTTTTTGAGGCAGGGTTTCCCTGTGTAGTCCTGGCTGTACTGGAACTCACTCTGTAGACCAGGCTGGCCTCCAACACAGAGACCCACCTTCCTCTGCCTCCGGAGTGCTGGGATTAAAGGTGTTTCCCACCACCGCAAGGTGAAGACTCTGATCTTTTTTTTTTTTTTTTTGGTTCTTTTTTTCGGAGCTGGGGATCGAACCCAGGGCCTTGCGCTTCCTAGGTAAGCGCTCTACCACTGAGCTAAATCCCCAGCCCCGAAGACTCTGATCTTGATAGTAGAACTTGAGGGAGAGGAGTGTTTCCTGCTAACACTATTCTTGCTCCAATTTTGAAAGCCCTCTTGCATTTAAGTTAGGAGGTCAGAAGGTTCCTATGGTTGCTGTGAATGACTTTCACTGTCTGCTTCTTCCAGGAAATAGGTCTGTGTCATAGCTGTACTCTGAACTACTTTTCCTGGGATATTGTAAAGTTAGAGAAACCACGATAAGAGTTTTATCAGCTCCCGTGACTCCCCATCTTTCCTGGGGTCATTTGCTGTGTAGAATCTCTCTTCTGCTTTGATTGGCTGGTGCCCCATCTCCCTGTTGTACTGGGATCTAGGTCTTGGAACGTGGGCATTATTTCAGAGAGTGAATTAAAAAGTTTGAGGCATCATGGAGTGGGTGACTCCGAGTGATTGGGTGAAGATGGCAGTTCCAATGCTTCTTGTTTTTTTCTCATTTTCCTTTCTTTCCTTCTCTTCCTTTTCTTCTTCATGTTTGTCAAGATACTAATGCTCAAACTGGTGCAGACGCTTCAGTTCCTAGGAGTGCCACGCAGGCAGAATGAACACTTTGATTTCTCCCAGGGACTGTGCCTTTGGAGTGCTCTGTTGTGTGTAATTTTTTGCTCTTTCTCGAGAGCTCGGGCGCTTCCGGCCAGGTTCTGTGATCAGCGGCCGCCTGCCTCACTCAGCTCCACCAATTGCCAGCTGATGCTTTTCCCTTGACCAATCATCTCACAGCCAGCTCTAGCGCTGCCAAGCCACCAATGGCCGCCCCAGCTGTGCCCTTTCTCCTGCCCACCTTCGTTGCCGTGGATGGAAAACACTACAGCCTTAATATTTTAAAACTATCTAGATAACTCAGTGGCTGGGCGAAGAATATCCTGCCCCATCCTCCTTGGCCTCCGCTGCTGACAGAGGCTGCAAACTATCAGTGTCGCTTCCTCTGCTCGATCACCTGCTCTGAATCCTCCATCTGATCCCTTTTCTTCTTCCCCCTGGGACCCAGAAGTCCCGCCTTTTCCTCTTCCAGTGATTGGCTTCTACCTTTTTTATTGACACAATCCAGAACCAATTAGGGAAACAGTACTCCCAACTACAGTGCTCTGCTGCTCTCTTCCAGACTATGACACCTGCGGAGGTCACCAGTTCACTTGCTCCAATGGCCAGTGCATCAACCAGAACTGGGTTTGTGATGGAGATGACGACTGCCAAGATTCTGGTGATGAAGATGGATGTGGTAAGGACTAGAGGAGATTCCTACCTAGAATCATTTTCCTCCCTCAGAGGTTAAAAGGAGGCAACCCCAGAACCCAGCAGCAACAACATCAATTAATTAAGCCTCTCCTTCCCATTATTAGGGGAAATACCTTTCTTTTCTTTTTTTAAGGGTTTATTTACTTATGTATATGAGTGTTCTGTTTTCCTGTATGTCTGTCTGCCTGACAAAAGAGGGAATCAGATCCCATAATACACAGTTGTGAGCCACTATGTGGTTCCCGGGAATTGAACTCATGACCTCTGGAAGAGCAGCCACTGAGCCATGGCTCCAGCCCCACCCTTTCTTTTTCCTTCAAGACTACTTGTTTTATGGATGTAAAAATCATAAACCAGGGGAAAGAGGGAAAAGGCAGTGTTAGGGCCTTTAAAAATGCCTTGGCCTGTGGTAGTCTGAGTTTCCACTCTGAGTCACTGAAGGCTGGGCCACGCTGGGAACCTGGGGATGGAACTCAGGATGGGCAGGTACAAGCGACTTCCTATCCAACTGTCATTTGGGAAGGGCATTGCACTCTGCAGCTGTCACTAGCAGTCCTTCCAACAGTTCTACCTAACGTCCAGTATACACAGCAGGTGCCTCTCACTGCACATTGAAAATGCGGCATTTAAAATAGTTGACATTTGATCATATAGTGTCTCAGTAAAGGCTGGTGGTAGCCTTTATTACAACAATTAGGGTGTTTGGATTTTTGTTTCTCACCTGGCCCATATCTTCTTTTAGTCATGGATTATTAAGAGTGTCAAATCTGTAGGGTGGCCCATAACTCTTTCCTTCCCTTTCAGAAAGTAACCAGAGTCATCATAGGTGTTACCCAAGAGAATGGGCATGTCCTGGGTCTGGACGATGCATCTCAATTGATAAAGTTTGCGATGGAGTTCCTGACTGTCCAGAAGGAGACGATGAGAACAACGTCACAAGTGGAAGAACCTGTGGTGAGTGTGGAAACTGCATATGGCTTGCTTCCTGATAGGAGTGCTTCTAGAACAGACTTTCAAACGCAGAAAAAAATCAATTGGCATTTGCACAACAAAATTCCTCAGTTCAGTCGCTTCATTGGCAAACATTTATGGTGTCTCATGGTGGGTCTTGCCTACACCAGCCCACTGGCATTTCATGCTAACCCACACGTGGTTTCATGATGGTGGGGAGTAGACCCACCTATCGTTTGAATAGTTTTAAGTCTCTGTAAGCATCATGTTTGCTAATGTATTGACCACAGCATGTCATTTGGGTGAGGACAGAGTGGAACAAAAGTACATACTAATAGGGAAAGTGGTTTTAATATCAATTATGATGATTTTGACATGGGAGTTTTTTTTGTGTGTGATACTAGGGCTCAGACATAAAGATTTATGAGTATTATGTTATACAAATGCCCTACCCACTGAACTTTGCCATCTGTCCTGTTCCATATATTTGATGTCTTATCTTATACTGGTCTTATTTGGCTACATTAAGACAAGCTTCTGATTCCTAGGGTGTATGTTGTCTTCTAGTGGTTCTAAGGATAGGTGATGACATATATAGGTAATAGTCTATGTAGCTATTTGGTATATAGGCACCCCCCCCCCCCCCAGTCAGTCCAATTCTGAGAGCATCTCACATCTCAAAGGGGGACAGATTGGAACTTGCCCTCATCATTTGAACACTAACTCAGTCGGTGATTTCAAAGATGAGCACATGTAATTCTAAACTCCAAGGATTCCCCTCTCCCCCAATACTTGTCATATCTAAAAGTCCTTCCGTTCCATTTAGTATAAAAGCTTCAGAATAAACAAATGTTATATAATCAGTGGTCGAAGTTTAGAAAAGAGATATTAACAGAAAAACAAACAAACAAAGCTAATCTCCTGAAAGCCTACTATTGGAAGTCAGCTGTTGTCAGAACTACCAAAGCTTGACCTGATTGTTCATGAATGGGGTTAGTAGCCTTTTATACCTACTCATAACAGCAGTTGTAATATTAAAAGAAAAAGAGGTTTAACAGAAACAAAGCATTTGCTACATAGTATCACAAGAGGCAGCTGGTTTTCTTGTTTTACTGCATGCTCATTGGGTTTTCCTATATGGAAGTTATTAGGTAAACTAGTCTCGTCCAGGGTCCATCCAGTTAACCGTTTCTTGCCTTCTCTGTTTAGGTATGGGTGTCTGCTCTGTCTTAAACTGTGAGTACCAGTGCCATCAGACGCCATTTGGAGGAGAATGCTTCTGCCCCCCAGGTCATATTATCAACAGCAATGACAGCCGTACTTGCATTGGTAAGTGTCAGCTTGGAAGACCAAGGGTTTCATCAGAGCGTACTAAAGAAACTGCCAACTCTGAAGCCTGGGTGGTTCTAGCCCTGAGGCTTTTGGGAGGTGACAAGCTAGAGCCCGGAGGTGACTAGTGAGAGGGACCTGCTCACCCCTGACTTGCTTTTTTTGGAAATATTTAGATGACCTGGCTGTGCTGGCTGGCTGTTATTTTTTAATTATTTCATTTATTTACATTCTAGTCATTGCCTGACCCACCCACTCCCCCTCCGTCCTCCCTTACACAATTCCTCATCCCATTCCTCCTCCCCCTTGCCTATGAGAGGGTGCTCACCCCCCACCAAACCTCCTCCTTCCCTGGGGCCTCAGCCTCTCAAGGATTGACTGCATCTTCTTCCACTGAGGCCAGACCAGGCAGACATTGCTATATATGTGCCAGGAGCCTCAGACCAGCCTGTGTATGGTCCTGGTCAGTGGCTCAGTCTCTGGGAGCTCCTGGGGTCTAGGTTAGTTGAGACTGCTGGTCTTTAATTCTTCCTCTAATTCAGCCACAGGGGTCCCCAACTTCAGTCCAGTGGTTGGGTGTGTCTGCCTCTGTCTCAGTCAGCTGCTGGTAGAGCCTCTTAGAGGACAGCCATGCCAGGCTCCCGTCTGTAAGCACATCATAACATCATTAATAGAGTCAGGCCTCCGCTTGAGATGGATCCTAAGTTGGGCTGGTCACTGGACTGCCTTTCCCTCAGTCTCTTCTCCATTTTTGTTCCTGCAGTTCTTCTAAACAGGAACAATTCTGGGTCAGTATCTGTCTTGTTTTTTAGTCAGCATAAACAGTGTGGGCTTGGAGTATAGCATTTTCAGACAGAATGTGTTCTCGCTGATTCCCCTCCACCCTCCTTCCCTCCCTCTCCCTGACCACTTACTGCTCTCTTCCACGCCGACCCCTCCCCCTTTCATGGTCTCCTTTTCATAGCCTTTCAAACCCATTCCCATACTTGCATATTAACGTAAGCTGGGGTCGAGAGCCATGCTGTATTTTAAACACTGAAAATAGACACAAGGAAGCCTTTTAAAGGACTAACGTTCATCAGGTTGGAGGGCTTGGTGCTGCGTTCAGTTCCCAGACCATGCGGTGGAAGGGGAGACTCAACACTCGCAGGTTGGCCTCCGACTTGCACACACTAATTATGGCATGTGCGTCACACACACACACACACACACACACACACACACACACACACACACCCCTCAGAAAAGTATTCTGAAAAAACATTCTAACTTTTTATTCCAATTTGTTTTAAAAAATACTGAATTTGGATAAACCAAATGAAGGCTATTTAGTTTTTATTGTCAGCATTGGGCTGGAACATAGCTGCACATTTTTGAATGTAGTTGGCCTTAGTAACTGTCTATAGGCAGAAGGCCATTTGGATACATTTGCAAATTCAATTTGAAAAAAAAAGTTTTTATTAAATTTAATGACAAGGCAGTATGAAAGTGAAATTAAATTTTGTATTAAAATATTAAAAAAGCCATCATTTCATATTAGTGTGTTGGTGGGGCAGGGGGGTTACTACAGGGCACATGTGG
This sequence comes from Rattus norvegicus, assembly GCF_021556685.1. Taxonomy (NCBI): domain Eukaryota; kingdom Metazoa; phylum Chordata; class Mammalia; order Rodentia; family Muridae; genus Rattus; species Rattus norvegicus. Next base: position 53,519,932 of record NC_141536.1, on the reverse strand, counting down.
AGGGCAGAGTACAGTTTTGTGGTTATGGCGGTTTGGGGACTGAACTCAGGATGCCAGTTTCCACTCACCTGGGCTGTTTTGCTGGTCACTAACTTGGAGTCTTGAGAAACTTTTTCAGTGTTACAGGGTTGGTGTGCTGTCTTTTTATCTTCAGTAAAATAATCTAAGGAAGATATTCTGGTGATATCGGAAGGAATGCAGTAGTTTTTTTTTTTTTTTTTTTTTTTTTTTCCTGCCTCTGCCCCTTCTTTGCCTCTGCCTACCAAGTTCTTAGATTATAGGCATGTATTACCATATACCTCCAATTTTAACTTTTTAAATATCAGGGCCATATCCTAAGGTGTGCCTATGGCTTAACTATCTTAAGTAACTATATTTATTTAGTCTTAAGTATTAAAATAAAATGGGTCTCCCCATGTCTCACACCTAGCATTTGGGAAAGGGAGGCAGGAAGATGAGGACTTAGCTGGATAGTGAGTTTGAGGCTAACCTGGTCTATAGAAGACGCTGTGGTTCATGCCTGTCACCTAGAGTCTGAGAAAAGTCTAAACTATTATAGGCAACCATCCAGGATTCTAATAACGTGAAGACGTTTTGTAGATGAACTGTTCTCTGAGATGGAGATGTTTTCCCGTTTATGCTCATTGCACTGCACTGGGGTGCAGTCAAGGATTAAACCACCCACATAGGTGTATCCTCATGTGTCTGGCAGGTGGACTTCTCCATCTAACTCCGGAAGCCCTGCCCATGTCCCCTGGTATCCCTCTGTGAGTGACATTCTGTTTTCCAGGGGGCGGTGCTCATTGGTGGGGTGAGACTGCCCCTTTGTCTTTGGCAAGGGTCAGGCGTCTCTGCTCCCCTGGTTTGCCAGCGCGCTGCCAATCCCATTCCCGGGCTTTCCCGTCTAGGCTTTTCCCCTTTCTCTCAGGAGAAAAGGAATTCCAAGAGAAATACCAGAAGCCATGCTCTCAGTATTACATCAGCTCTCCTTTTTTTCTTTCACAATCCCCAAAGCAAGTGGTTGGGTGGGGACTGTGGGGGGTGGGGTTTAGGAGAGGTGGGGATTGTGGGGGGTGGTGATTGTAGGATGTCGGGGGTGGTGGTGATTGTGGGGGTGGGGATTGTGGGATGGGGAGGTTGTGTGGGGGGTGGGGATTATGGGGGTGGGGATTGTGGGGGGTGGGGATTGTAGGATGTGGGGGTTGTGGGGGATGAGGGTTGTGAGGGGGTGGGGGTGGAGTGTCAGCTGTCTTGCAGTGGAAACTTGATAAGCCATGAAGTCTTTTCAGCAAGAGACTTGCTTTTACTGTGCCCAGGCCTGTGCCGCCCACAACCTGTTCCTGTGCCTTTTCTCCCCTTCAACATAGCCATTTCCTGTCCTCCCAATATACAACTCTGAACTGAGGCTGGTCTCTACAGGAGCTTCTTGAACAAACGTCAGAGACTCTCGTCTCTTCCGTTTTTAACTTTGCAAGGTGTTTTGAGTTCTGTAGTTTTTACACGTAGCCTGCTAATGATGTGATTCGGAAAACCAGACTCATGGGGCTGCCAGTTGTTTGTTTTTCGGGCTTACCAAACACATTCAGTCAGATGCACAATAGGAGCCGCCATGGTTGACCAGTGGTGGACGTGTTTTAAATTTCAGCGGGCATCCTTCAGTCGCCCCACCCCCACCCCAAGCTCCTTCTGGGACCTGCATACAGCCTTATTTACAGATAAGCTCAACAGTCTACATTTGAGGGCCTTTGTGACTGGAAGTCCCCCTGCCACCTGCAGAGGCCTCTTCTGTGACCTTCCCTGTCAAAAATTCAAGGATGCATGATTTACTTTTGAGGCTGTTTGTTTCAAAGATGACTGTAATCTGGGTGAAGAGAACCCTAGTTTAAACACAGGACTTTATGAAACCAGATATACGCTTGTTTAAGCCGAGTTGAGATTTCAGGAGAATTGTTTTGATTTGTTCTCTCAAGCATTTCAACTCAATAAATCCTCTGTGTAGTTTTCACCCTCTGCATGGCTGACTCGCTGACTCCTTACTTGACTTGAGGTGAGGAGGTGCCTTCTTGGACGTGTCTCTCCATTGTATGCCTCGGTGGTACATCAAGAATAAAACCGGGTAATCTTGACACGGAATCTGGTGTCTTTCCACCATTCACTGGCCCTTGGTCGTTCTGACCTGGAGTTTCTTCGGCTTGCAGGAACGCTTTACTGGGCTCATTGTTTCTGACTGACAAGACACGCTGTTTGTTGACAGAATGACATCGTGCTGCAGGGTCAGGGCAGGGAGGTCATCCAGCATGCAGGGTTTCACACAGCCTGGCAGAGCTATCTGAGGTGATTTCAGCCCAAAAGTAGCGTTTGAATTTTGCCAAAGCAGTATTTGTTGCTAGGAGTGAGGGCAGAGAATAAGAAAGGAAAAGGCATAGATGGATGTGAAGGGAGCATGCGTAGGCTGCTTCTCATTTCAGGCGTTTCCACAGCATTCCTAGTTTCACAATTCCCCCCGCCCCACCCCGTCCCACTTTTGTTTTTGTATCTTATTTGACTGATGATAGATGTTTAATTAGCCTTCATTTTTCACAGTTAGGGATCTAAATAGCACAATCTTTCCGGTTGTGGTTTCTTTTGAGTCACAGTCTTGTAGTCCAATCTTGGCTGTACTGGCGAAGGACATGGCATGCATTACTGGAAATGGCAGTAGCCTGACACAATTATTTAGATCTGAAATGTCTTCAAAGCAAGGCGGTAGGAAGGGCGTTTGGGCCTTAGATGTCCAGTTCTGGTTTCTTCTGTTTGGCATTCCTACTCCGGCTGCTCTCTGATTCCAGACCCAGAATCAGATGGTGGGCCTGTGAGATGGCTCAGTGGGTAAAGGTGCTTGCCTCCAAGCCTGATGACTCGAGTTCAATCCCAAGGACTTATATGGTAGAATGAAAGCATCAACTCACAAGTTGTCCCCTGACTTTCACACACATACCCTGGAACGCATATACACACACACACACACACACACACACACACAAAATAGGTGGTATCATAGGTGGTATCTGCACATAGTAACACTCTTTAATGCCATCAGAGGACGGTCAAGGCCATACATAGGCTACATAGAGACTTTGTCTCCAAAGAGCCCAAATTGAATAAACAAACAAATAAGGAAGTATAATCAATATGCTTTCCTACTGCCAGAGGCTTAAGTGGCTGTTCACAGTTAGATAGGGAGAGGTCATGGACTTGAAGAGTATTTAAATGTGCTAGTTTGCCAAGGCTAGGACAATTTGAGCATCCTTCGGACCTTACGATTGTGAAGAAAGTCTCTGGTAATGTTGTATGTGTCATATTAGAATTTTTTGTCCTTTGTGTGTGACATCTGTATCTCCTTTATGTAAGGGACGTTCAACTTTTTAAGTGCATGAGTGATTAAGGAATATACAAGATAATTTTAATGTTGCTTGTGATTTTGGCCTCAAAGCAAAGGCACTTGGGTAAACAGAAATTCCCAATACTTTATTTGCGCCCACAGACCATTTTTATGGGGGATCGTCTTACAAATTCACAAATAATGTTGCCCAATAGAACTTTCTGGCAAATGTCAATATTCCTGTAGCTTCACATTTCTTGCATTCAGTAGTCCCATGTAGATATTGAGGACTTCAAGTGTGGCAGACAAGGCTTAGCAACATATGTTGCTAAGGGGACACATGGCTAGTATTGGAAAAACATGGGTACGAAGGGAAGTATTTTTGCCAAAACGCATGCATCTTGTAAGCCAATGTTAATTAATACTAACAATGAGACATAGTAACATTGTGGGTACAGTGCCATGAACCCCTGTAAAAGTGAGCCTCCCTGGAGACCAGAACATTCTTGGGCTGTCTCCTTGATGAAAATACCCGTCTTAAGCTTCTGCCTTCTGTTTTGTATATTTCTCTGCACATGGACGTAATGGCGTTTCTGGACATAGCATACAGTATTTCTTTCTGGGAAGCCCCAAGAAATGCTGATGAACACGACTATGAATGTGTTTCTCTCATGTGGCAGATTTCGACGACTGCCAGATATGGGGAATTTGTGACCAGAAGTGTGAAAACCGACAGGGCCGTCATCAGTGCCTCTGTGAAGAAGGGTATATCCTGGAGCGAGGGCAGCATTGCAAATCCAGTGACTCCTGTGAGTACACGGCCGCTAGCTCCGAGTGTCTTCTTTCTATAGCAGATGCAGAAGAAATAACAATGTATCTGTGGCAAGGCTTCATCACCTCAGAGTGTGGGTAGCCTTTCGGCCTGGAACCTAAGATAAGCCTTAGTTTTGTATTATTTATTAAGGAAAAATTGGTATATAGATGGTGAACATCCCTAATACTTTTCTCTGCCTTCCCTTTGCAGTATTAGGTACTAAGGCCTCAACCATCAGAATGCCTTTGAATTTCAGGTTTTTTTTTTTTTTTTTCCAGAGATAGGGTTTTTCTTAGTGTAGCCCTGGCTGTCCTGGAACTTACTCAGTAGACCAGTCCAACCTGGCCTTGAACTCAGAGATCCACCTGCCTCTGCCTCCTGAGTGCTGGGATTAAAGGTGTGAACTGACCAGCTGAGTTTCAGTCATTTTTAACGGCTTCTTTACTGGTCCAGGCTATTGTATCACCCAAAATTTTATTGTAGAATAAGATTTATGGCTACAGTTGATAGGCAAAAATATTTAACGTTTAATTAATTTGCCTATTACCAGTGTGTTGAAGTTACCTGGAGAAATAGTTTAGACAGTTTCAAAATGGACATGGTGAATTTGGTTTACATTTTTGTGAACATTGAATTCTAGGTGTTTGATGGAACTCTCTGACTGATGGAAATCATCTGTTAGACTGGGTTTCAGTGTGTTGATTTTTACTCCTTTCCTCCCTTCCTTTTTCCTTTATTATTTCCATGGAGGCACATGGCCAGCCCTTAGCTCTCAGTTCCCTTTTGGCTTTTAAATGTATCTGGTGCCTTCTGAAAGTACACTGCTCATGCGACCCGCAGGAACAGCCTGTTTTCTTTTTCTTCTTGCATGTTATGTACATTTTTAGGTACAGATAATTTTGACAGTTACATTTATTCATTTTTGAATAGATAGTATGCTCATGACCAGTTTGGAGTGATGGCATATGGTTGTAATCCTAGCACGTGGGCAGTGGAAGTCCAAGGTCATCCACAACTCCTTGGTTAAGTCTGAGTCAACCTGGACTATATGAGATCTTGTCTCCAGACAGAAAATAAAAATAGTAAATATGTCCTTTTAGCCTTGATTCTGTCTCCTAAGTTTTATATTTCCTTTGCAACAAATTGCTCTTCATTTCAGTCTTAGAGAATTTAAAAATGTAAAACAAAAGTGCAATTATAGGTCTGGAAAGATGGCTCATCAGTTAAGAGCACTGTCTGCTCTTCCAGAGGTCCTGAGTTCAAGTCCCAGCAACCACATGGTGGCTCACAACCATCTGTCTTGAGATCCGATGCCCTCTTCTGGCCTGCAGGCATACATGCAGGCAGAAAGCTGTATGATGTATATATAATAAATATTAAAAAAGAGAAAATTATAGATATTTAACCCTATTTTTACATGTACTAGTAAACATGAACATTTTGCTACTGTCACATTTTTAAGACACTTCCTTGGTTGTTGTTATTTATTATTATTTTATGAAGATTTATAAGACAGTTTCTCACACTGTAGCTCATGCTGGCCTAGAACTCACTGTGTAGACTAGCTTTAATCTGGATAGTCCTCCTGTCCCAGGAGCCTCCCGAGTGCAACTAGAGGAATGAACCACCACTCCCTGCTTTAATTATTGTTTTATATTATGGCACAGCACATCAGCATTGAATGCATGTACAGTTCTAAAAAAATGTTTTTTATATGTGTCTGAGTGCTTTGCCTGCAAGTGTGTCTATGCAACTGTTGCACATCTGGTACCCAAGACATCCAGAGGAGGGAGTCAGAAAACCTGGAACTGGAGTTATAGAAAATTACAAGATGTTCTTCAAGTTGTGGGACTCAAACTTGCATCCTCTGGAAGAGAACTCAGTGCTTTTAACCACTGAGCCATCTCTTCCACCCTGCATATAACTTTTTTAACCAATCAATCATATTTTTAGCCACCACTAATAGCATTCATTGAGTGATTTCATCATGATACCTTGTGTACTCGAGAGTCTATAGTGTAGATTTGGATCCACCAGAGCCATACCTTCCTGGAGTCTTTAAAGTGTGTTCTGTATTTAACAGAGCATGAACATACATGTGGCTGTAAACTGTCCAAATCAAGAGACTTGTTGTATTCTTTTCTTAACTGCACTGGACCAACTGCTCTGCTCTAACCTATTTATTGTGGAATACTTGGTTAAGCATCTCTGTGAGCCAGTTCACCTCCTGTAAGGTTGGGAGAAGGGTTGCTGTCTGCTTGTCTCATGGGAATCATAGATGCTGACACCACTTGTTCTTCACTGTTTTGGCTGTCTTCTTCTCCCTTGCAGTCAGTGCAGCCTCTGTTATCTTCTCCAATGGTCGGGATTTGCTAGTTGGAGATCTTCATGGAAGAAACTTCCGGATTCTAGCAGAGTCTAAGAACCGAGGAATGGTTATGGGAGTGGATTTTCACTATCAGAAACACAGAGTTTTTTGGACAGACCCCATGCAGGAAAAGGTAAGTAGAAAATTCAAGGGCATAGCTTATGGGCTGAATGGAACCTAAAGCACAAAGTGTTGATAGCTTTTCATTTTGGGGGGAGGAGTGGGGAAACGCTCCTTTGTTTTCTGACAAGAACAGCCCTTGAGATATTTTATGTTAGTCAGCGTCTTTTCCATGATATACTATTACATGTGAGCTGTGAGACAAAGACAGCTATTATTTGGATTAGCCTTGAGCAACTTTTAATTTTATTCGTAAAGGAGTCCAAAAGGCTAATTAAAAGAAATCATAGATCTTTCAGAACTAGATAGATATTTAGTCGCCATTTTGGAAACTTGATCATTTAAAATATAAAAATACTCTTTTTACTTGCATGATAAAAATCAGATTTTTTTTTTTAACCTTCACTTGTTCATGGAATTGTAACTGAAGGTTGGGCAAAAAATTGGCAGGTTTTTTTTATGTGACAGCCAAAATATTACATTGTTTTACTTAGAAATTAAGATTGATTTTTTTGTTAGAAGTTTGTATTAAAAGAGTCATTAAAAGAATTTTGTTTATTCATTTTGCATTTCTTTTTTTTTTTTTTTTTCTTTTTTTTCGGAGCTGGGGACCGAACCCAGGGCCTTGCGCTTGCTGGGCAAGCGCTCTACCACTGAGCTAAATCACTAACCCTTTGCATTTCTTTTAATGTGAAACCAAGTATACCTTTAAAAGAGTCTAATTAGGATAGTACACAAAGTTGAGAATTTTGATCATTAGCAATTCTTGTTTGAATAGAACTAAAAAATTAAAACAAACTATCATCTTTATCAAAACAAAACAAAACAAAACACACTATAAAACTCAACCATGTATTTGCCCTATGTATACTCTGAACAAAATTCATTTTCTTCTGGAAACTTTATAGGGTCGAGATAATTCTATCTATCTATCTATCTATCTATCTATCTATCTATCTATCTATCTATCTTCCATCTACCTATCATCCATCCATCCATCCATCCATCCATCCATCCATCCCTCCATCCACCCATCCATCTCCCTATCTATCTACCTACCTGTCTGTCTATCTACCTATAATAAAATATAGGAAAACAAGGTTCATGCTCTGTTTTAGGAAGTATAATGACTGTTATTTCTTTCAGGTGTTTTCCACTGACATCAATGGCTTAAATACCCAAGAAATTCTTAATGTTTCTGTTGACACTCCAGAGAATCTGGCTGTGGATTGGATTAATAATAAACTTTATCTGGTAGAGACAAAGGTCAACCGCATTGACGTGGTCAACTTGGAGGGAAATCAGCGTGTTACTCTCATAACTGAAAACTTAGGGCATCCTAGAGGAATTGCCCTTGATCCAACTGTGGGGTAAGTGACGCCTATTCCTTTCCGTGTACATCTAACTGGAGGTGGAGTCATTGGAGGTTAATTCTGAGTTCTTTCAGGTTTTGTACTCTAGAACCCATGTTTAGCAGGTTCCTAGATACAGAGGCTTTAAAGAGTTCACTAAACTTTACTCCAAATGAGGAGATATAATCAAAGCACACCTATTGGTGCCGTGGAAGCACCTGACTTGTTGGTGTGACCTGTCTTCTTTCTACTTAACCACATTTGCCTAGCTCTCAGCTCTTTTTCGATTATAACACAACATTAGCATGCTCCCTACTCCCGCCCCAATTAAGGGGATTCACTTGAGCATGAACTTGATGACAGGGTTATTAAAGGGTGGAAGGCCATTGTGAGTACTCTGCTTAGTCCTTATTCCCTTCAGAGTGTAGATCTCATGCTGATCATCAGTGTGAACCAACACAGCACACCAAATGCCTAGTTCCATTCAGGCTTAACTGCAAATGTTTTAGACCCCCACATTCGAGTTTTAGGAGGCTAAGGTAAACTTACGGACAGATTCTTTCATCTTCTGCTCTTCCTTTGTAGCTATTTGTTTTTCTCAGATTGGGGAAGCCTCTCTGGGCAACCCAAGGTGGAGAGAGCCTTCATGGATGGTAGCAATCGGAAAGACCTGGTAACAACCAAAGTGGGGTGGCCTGCTGGGATCACTCTGGATCTGGTGTCCAAGCGAGTTTACTGGGTGGATTCTCGTTATGACTACATTGAAACTGTAACATATGACGGAATTCAAAGGTGAGGATTTTTTTTTTTACATAGCTTTAGAAAGTTGGGAGGAATTTTATAAATATGAAGGACCAGAATTATAATCAGCTTTGTGAAACGAGAGCATGATTAACCTTCGTGTTGAATTGTGCCCTCAGTGACCTGCTCTTTCCTAGTGCCAGGAGGCAGAGGCAGGTAGACCTCTGAGTTCGAGGCCAACCTGGTCTACAGAGCAAGTTCCAGGATAGCCAGGACTATACAGGGATAAACCTGCCTCAAAACAAACAGACAAACAACAACACAAAAACATTTATTTTCTTATTTTTATTATTAATATTTTCTGTATGTTTTCATCTTTTTCAAGAGCCCCATTGTACTGTTTTCAGGGCTTGATGACATCTTTTGCTTGGACAGTAGTTTCTCCTTGAGGATATCTCTAGTTGTGAGTCTAATCAAATGATTGATTGTGTCAGTGGTGGTGCACAGCCTTTAATTTCTTTTTTTTACCCAGTGTCTTCTGCATTGTTTTCTCCCTATTTAAGCAGTTCTGGCCACTGTGCTCCTGCTGCAGTTCTGATCTGTGGACAGTTTCATCCGGGATTTAAGAGTGGTAGTACTGGGTGTTTGCCAGGCACTCCCCTGTGTTCCATTGTCTGGCTTCCTAGTTGCTGAGGACCAGTCTATGGTGCAATGGGATATTTCTGTTGGTGATTCAAAAGCCTCCCCAAAATGTGTCTATTTCAACTTGTTCTGTATTATAACAGGAACTAATTTAGGTTTTTAGAGATTCAGCTGGATAAATTACCTCTTCACTAAAATAAAAACAAGCAACAGAGATATGACCCGAGCTTGTATCCTTCGTAACAGGAAGACGGTAGCTCGTGGAGGCTCCCTTGTTCCGCATCCCTTTGGAATAAGCTTATTTGAGGAACACGTGTTCTTTACTGATTGGACAAAGATGGCTGTGATGAAAGCCAGCAAGTTCACAGAAACCAACCCTCAAGTGTACCACCAGTCTTCCCTGAGGCCTCACGGAGTGACGGTTTACCATGCCCTCAGGCAACCCAATGGTAAGTCTCTGGACAATGCTCACCGTACTTGGTACAGGAAAGGGTTTCTTGTAGTTATGGAAACCGATGAGGCATCACATGAGGTTTGGGTGCTGTGCAGGTGTGTTTACAGTTGTTGAGAGTCCTAACCTCCTCAAGATCATGAACATTTGAAGAAATCAATGTCGGTTATTTTAGAGTTACAGTCACAAATGTCAAGGACATGCCTTGAATGGATGCTTCTTGGTAGTGTATGCCAGAGCCTGCCCAAGTGCTTGGTTCTAGCAGCAAATGAACTGTACCAACTCCTTACTCTCTACTGGGAGCAGTGTACAGCATTTATCCTGCTACACTTGAGGACAGTGGGGTTCCATGCAGCATAAGAGCTCATTTTTCTTACTGTCAAGTGTGTTCTCTACTTGTTTGGTTATGTTTTGCATTTGTTCTTTGGTTTGCATTAGGGCTGTCATAGACAAAATATGTTTGGTATGTTTGTCTGGTCCCTAATTAAATCTCTGGTTGCAAATGCCTTCAGTCCCAGCCGAGGCAGGTATCTCTCTGAAGTTGATTATGCTATAGATTCATAGTAACAAAAAATGAATAGTACTGACTTAGAAATATTCACAAAGGACTCTTGGTTCAGATAGTTATTATAGAGTAGGATTTATGTGTGTTTGAGGGTTTTAAATTGAACTTTGACACATTTATTTGCACTGTATTTGGCTATTTTCCAAGTTTGTGGCCCTAAGAAAAGAAAACACTGAAACCAAGGCGATGTTGGTAGAAAGATAAATCACAATTCAGAGAAAGTCCTCCTGGTGACTGAGGAATCTGTTTAGAATGAAGAAAAAGTATAAATTAATTAAATTGACCTTTAATCACACACTAGATATATTTAGATGGATAGCGTTTAGTACGATACACTTGAAAAAAATGCATGCTTAGTCTGAAAACATTTTGGACGTCTCTGGAGTGATTTCTCAGACTCTTTGAGCTCTTGGATTCAGAGTTACTGTAATCTGCTCAGCCACCCCTATTATATTTGTTATTTGGCTCTGAATGATATCTGGCCATTCCCTCAAATCAACATAGTACAGAAAATAAGAATAATTTGAAGTTTCTGAATATGGTTTACAAAGCAGGTGAGTAACTCAGGGAAGAGACCTGCACTAACACCTACATGGGGGGGGGGGCGCTTCCAACAATTTGTAAAGAGGGGGTCTGATGCCCTCTTCTGGCATCCCTGGACACTGCACACACATGGTGCATAGACAGGCAAACACCTATACTCATAAGACAAACAAAAAATACATTTTATAAAGCAGACACAGTACTTAGAGTTGGCAGCCTTGAGCACAGGCTGCAGTGACCTCTCTGAAGGCATAAACTTGTATGACAAATGCATAGCAGGGTTTGGGACCAGATCTATTTTAGTTGACCATTTAAATCTTGGCAACTTTTCAGAACCTGCTGGGGTAATAATTTTTCTCTCTAAGAGCTATTGGTAGTACACTAACTTACTTGTAAAACATCTACTCTCTAAGTAATAGGGAAAGTGTGCACAACAGGAAAGATTCTATCATAGGAATACATTACTTGGCTGTGTGTGGTTTGTGTTACTGCGGTTTTCTCAGTACACCTTCATCTTTCCTCAGCCACCAATCCGTGCGGGAGCAACAATGGGGGCTGTGCGCAGGTCTGTGTCCTCAGTCACAGGACGGATAATGGTGGCCTGGGCTACCGGTGCAAGTGTGAATTCGGCTTTGAACTGGATGATGATGAGCACCGCTGTGTTGGTAAGAAACGTTTACCAACCTTCACTGTCTTTCTGGTGGACGTCACGTGGTTTATGTGCATATGCTTCTGCCCAGACTGTCCCATTCTGCACTGGGCTAGCTCTGTTGACTGAATTCTTCCCTGTAAGAACAGTATAGTGTTCTCTGCACAAAGAAAAATTGGAGGGTTGATTTCTCTTTGTTCCTTGTTCAGGGCTAGGGATCTTTCCCTTTTATTATTAGATAGTATTAGCTCTGACCTTTAGATCCTATTTGATTAGGTTTGAGCTACTTTCTATTTCTACTTTCTTTTTTAGGCTGGCCTCGAACTCACAGTCTTCCTGACTCAGCATCCTGACTTGGGGTCGTGTACCACCATTTGGGGTTCTCCACATTTCCTTTCCCCTGTGCTGGGGTTGGAACCCCGGGGTCTTGTGCTCTGCCTGTCACCTTACTATCTCCACCTCACATGCTAGCCTTAATTTTGATGGATGGGAAGCTGCCCATTTCTGTGACCGACTTCTAGGTCAGCTGGCCAGGTGGCCATATTCCAAAACGGTTCTTGTTTCTCCAGGAGACTGCCCTGTGTCCTGGCTATCAGCGTATCTATTCCTGATGACTCTGCACTCCACTAACATGGCTGCTCCCGTTCACCACTCTTCACCCTCTGGATATATTCTTGCTCTCTAGATATTCCTGCCTCTGGTGTCGTTAACTTCTCTGATAATCTAGTGTTTAAAAAAAATAGAACATTGCCTAATGATTTGATTTTAAACTTCTTCAGTTTTTGCCTTTCTAGTTTGGAAGCACTTCCATTGTCTTTGAATTTTCTAACATGACGTCATGGTTTTCATTTCTTCAGTCTCTCATGCTCTCTCCCTTATTGCTTTTTGAATAATCTACATAATTTCTACTCTCTGTCTCTGTGTCTCTCTCTCTCTGTCTGTCTCTGTGTCTCTCTGTCTGTCTGTCTCTGGCTGCCCTGTTTAACCAAGGGAGCTGCAGGTTCAGTGAGAGACACTGTCTCTGGAAATAGGGGCTAGAGCCCTTCCTCTGGCCTTTGCCCTCTCAGGAGTGTGCCCAAACACAAGAAGAGATGACAGGGGTGTGAATAGGATGTGAGTGTACATGATACTTGTGTATAAAAATATAATAACAAAAGAGAGGACTTGAACGCTCATGTGACCGTGGTTTACTCATTTCCCTTCCTCTAGACTGGTTTCCGGTTATATTTACTACACATTCAGTTGTTGTTCCCCTCCGAGTTAGGTTTTATGATTATCTAGTGTACTGGATGGATGTAAGTAATGTCTCCAGAACAGGGCAGGGGCGGCACTGCGAGCTCACTCTCTGTGTCCTTCTTCCTACAGCCGTTAAGAACTTCCTGCTCTTCTCATCGAAAACGGCTGTGCGTGGAATCCCATTCACCCTCTCCACCCAGGAAGATGTCATGGTTCCTGTCACAGGGAGTCCATCCTTCTTCGTTGGAATTGATTTTGATGCCCAACACAGTACTGTCTTCTATTCAGATTTGTCAAAAGACATAATTTATAAACAAAAAATTGATGGCACAGGTGAGGAAAGTGTGTGTGTGTGTTGACCTATTTGACTTGTTCTCCCTAATACTAGCCATTACTCATTTGTTTTGCATACATATACATACATGCATATATGTGTATATATATGAGTGCCCTACTCTTCTCTATGCCTCTCGTTTGGTGTAGCTCACACTGGTTTGGAACTTGAGAGCGTTGCCTGCCTTAGCCTCTGAGGTCTGGGTTAGATACAAGCTGCGTCTTCCTCTGATACCTCTCGTTTATTATCAAGACAAATCATAATCAGAGTTGCTTTATTTGTAAGTTTGTTGGAGATAGGGTCTTACTGTGAAGGCCCAGTTGATCTTGATCTGTGTTATATAACCCAGTCTGGCCTCAAACTCACAGCCATGCTCCTGCCTCAATTTCCTAAGTGCCACCACCCAAGCTCAGGCTGTGGGTTTTTTGTTTGTTTGTATTTTGTTTTCTTTAAGGAAGTGCATTTCAATATCGACAAGTGAGACTCAAAGTTCTTGGAGCCCCAACTTGCTGGTACTTTGTCCCCTCTGTCCTTCAGTCCCTGTCTCACTCACTCGCTCGCTTGCTCGCTCGCTGCTAGCTAAGCTGTGACAGCACCTGGCACTCTCTCCCTCTGCTCCCATTGGGAACCTCTAGCCTACAGTGCACTATCTCCTCCTGCTACGGTCACTACTGTGCTCATCAGAGACTCTCTTTACTTCCTTGGCTCTTCTGCATCTCCCCGTTCGTCATCCATAAGAAGGCTCAACAGTAATCCCACACATGTGTGGTACCCATGAAGTTGAATGGACACATGTAAAGCCCTTGGCTCACAGCGAATACTGAAGCAGCACATTTTTGTATTATTAGCACAAAAGGCCACCTTTTATTTATTTATCTATTTATTTTGAAATTTCCCCTCTTCCCTCTTTAAATTTATTTTTCCTTTTCGAGACAGGGTTTCTCAGTGTAACAGCTCTGGCTGTCCTGGAACTCTCTGTAGACCAGGCTTGCCTTAGAAGCTCACAGAAACAGGCTGGCCTTGATTAAAGACGTATGTCACCATGCCTGTCTGCCCTTTCTTTTTCTTAAAACACACTGCAAAACAGAAATGTGTTTTCTCAATGAGCCAGAGAGAGGGAAGCCACAAAGCTTTCACAGGGAAGGCTAGGCAGAGGAAGGGTGGTCTTTCCCCCACGTAGCCAGCTCTTCTGGTTTCTTTGCAATTTTGACTTCCTGTGGCCTTACAGGACTGCCCAGAGTCTCCGGAGGGTTGGGCAGTAATGTTTGTGGGCTACCCCCAGCTGTACCTGGCAGTGTCAGCTCAGAGCCGTCTCTGGGTGGTAGTAGGTGAGTTCAGGTATCTCTCTTACATGTTCTAGAAGGTTGAATGAGGGAGTAAGTCCAGACTCAGTTGTGTTTATCACTACCATATCTCCTCTTTGAGATCCAAACTGTGGGCAAGAGATAGATTCTAGGTTTATCTCATTGTTGCTCAGCAGTTTGCAGATTCTTCTCTCTTTAAAGAATTCCACACATGTTTTTACAATGTGCCCTTTCATCCAAGCTTCAGATGTGCAGCCGTTGGGGAATTTGTCTTAAATAATATGACTATATTCTTTTACCTCTAGGAAAAGAGGTTATCACAGCAAACCGGTTGGAAAGTGTTGAGTGTTTGACTTTTGACTGGATCTCAAGGAATCTTTACTGGACAGATGGAGGACTAAAGAGTGTCACTGTCCTGAGGCTGGCTGATAAGTCCCGACGACAGATAATCAGCAACTTAAACAACCCTCGTTCCATTGTGGTGCATCCGACCGCTGGGTATGTGAGAGTTTGCAACTGCTGAATGCCTCTGGTGTGCTGCCCTGGGGACCGGACTGCTGAACTCACCTTCAGTTTTTTCTCTTTGACATGAGCTTAAGGGAACACCTTATCTCCTTCTAAATTAAGTTTTACCTTTCTCTGAAGTATGGTTTTCCTATAGTTACCTTAGGAAGGAAAAAAAAAATGTAGCAGAGCTATGAAGAAAGGATCCAATTCTTGCCTCGTTTAGTGTATTGATATGAGGTTTTAGCAGGGGTGGGGGTGGGGAGATTGGGCACTAACCATCGAGTCGTTTTCAGTTTAAGAACTTTTCAAATCCCACTTTCATGTACCATTAGAACTGGGTCAGGTAGGAGGAAACAGAACAGTCCACAGTGTTCTTTTTTTACTTGAATATGTTCAGTAGCTTATTCAGAACAAGCCCGAGGTACTCACTTATATTTTAATGGATGATAAGAAAAACTCAGATGATAAGAAAAACTTGTGACTCACTAAGCCGGGTTCCCTCACCTGGGGGTTGGGAACCCCCCCCCCCCCTTTTCTCATTTAGTCACAAACTGGCTTATGAAGGAGGCTTGCATGATCTACTACTGAGATGCTGAATCTGAGGCTAGGTGAGGTATAGTGACTTGGGAAGGGCTCACACTGTTGAGCCAAATCTGTAGGTAAAAGTCTGGACCTGCTCAGACACAAAGCTTGTTATTTGTTTCCTTGTCTCTTCTCTTCTCTTCTCTTCTCTTCTCTTCTCTTCTCTTCTCTTCTCTTCTCTTCTCTTCTCTTCTCTTCTCTTCTCTTCTCTTCTCTTCTCCTCTCCTCTCCTCTCCTCTCCTCTCCTCTCTCCCCTCCCTTCCTCTTCCTCTTCTTCTTCCTCCTCTCCTCTCCTCTCCTCTCCTCTCCTCTCCTCTCCTCTCCTCTCCTCTCCTCTCCTCTCCTCTCCTCTCCTCTCTCCCCTCCCTTCCTCTTCCTCTTCTTCTTCCTCCTCTCCTCTCTCCCCTCCCCTCTCCTCTCCCCCCTCCCCTCCCTTCCTCTTCCTCTTCCTCCTCTCCTCTCCTCTTCCTCCTTTTTTTTTTTTTTTTTTGGTTCTTTTTTTCGGAGCTGGGGACCGAACCCAGGGCCTTGTGCTTCCTAGGTAAGCGCTCTACCACTGAACTAAATCCCCAGCCCCCCTCTTCCTCCTTCTCTTCTCTTCTCTTCCCTTCTCTCCTCTCCTCTCCTCTCCTCTCCTCTCCTCTCCTCTCCTCTCTACCCTCCCCTCCCTTCCTCTTCCTCCTCTCCTCTGCTCTCCTCTCCTCTCTCCCCTCCCTTCCTCTTCCTCTTCCTCCTCTCCTCTCCTCTCTCCCCTCCCCTCCCTTCCTCTTCCTCCTCTCCTCTGCTCTCCTCTCCTCTCTCCCCTCCCTTCCTCTTCCTCTTCCTCCTCTCCTCTCCTCTCCTCTCCTCTCCTCTCCTCTCCTCTCCTCTCCTCTCCCTCCTTCTCTTCTCTTCCCTTTTCTTCTTTCTTTCTTTCTTTCTTTCTTTCTTTCTTTCTTTCTTTCTTGTTAAAAGCTGGATTTTCTCTATATTTTTAGCTTTTTCTTTGAAAACCTTATTCATCTACACAGTTAAATGGTTGATTTTTCTAATGAATTTATAGCAATCTGAATCTTTAGTTTTGAAAGGCTGTTGCATTCTTTCCTTTTTATGTGAAATGACGTGACGCCATCATAGTTTAGAAAGTTATACTTGGGAATGGTTTTGATTTCTAGGGATTATATGAAAGAGAAAACTAAGTAGAGGACATACAAATGGTATGTGACTTTAATCCTAGCAGCTGGGAGGCAGAGGTAGGCTGATCTCTGTGAGTTCTGGCAGCATGGTTTACATAGTGAGTTCCAGGACAGCCAGGGTTATATAGTAAGAGACCCTGGTTCAAAACAAAAACTAATACCACCCCCTCCAAAAGAAATACAAAACAAAGAAGAGAAAAAGATGTTGTTTAGAGTTAGATTAATGAGTGTGTTCAGAGTTAGATTAACGTGTGTGTTTGTGTTTATTTGTTGTATGTGTC
Source organism: Rattus norvegicus (assembly GCF_021556685.1). NCBI lineage: Eukaryota > Metazoa > Chordata > Mammalia > Rodentia > Muridae > Rattus > Rattus norvegicus. The sequence goes on along the minus strand of NC_141536.1, from coordinate 53,502,907 downwards.
TGTAGGCGAGAATGCCTGAGAATAATCTAGAGGCCAGAAGATGGTGTCTGGGACTTGAACTTCAGATCCCATAGCAAGTGCTCTTACTCACTGAAACATCTCTGGAACCACTGAGATAATTTTCCGTAAAGTTAGAAATTCCTTATAGAAGAATAAATAGAGAATGGACTGGTGGGTTCTGAATGTTTAACCCCGATGTAAAGAAAATAAATGTGATTTCTTATTCACGAAGTCTTCACTATGTAACCTGAAGCAGGTCACTATTATCTGGTGTTGGTGTTACAGTGTCGATGGCAGAGGCAAGAGAAACATAAGTTGAATGCCAGCTTGGCTACATAGGTGGACATAAACCCAGGAAACTCTGTTTTGTTTTATTTTATTTATTTATTTATTTTTTTGAGGCAGGATCTCTCTACGTAGCTCTTAGCTCTGCCTGTCGTGGAACTCACTATGTAGACCAGGCTGGCCTTGAACTCACAGTAGTGCTGGCTGTCTTGGAACTCACTATTGAACTCAGGGTGACATACATCTCCCAAGTGTTGGGAAATAAAGGTGTCACTATTATGTGGGGTGACAAGTTTTATAACCTGTAGTCTAGTTATTCTTTCTCCCAGATGCCCATTTTAATATCTTATAATTGTGACTATGATTACATATTTATAATTTAAATGGTAACTTAGAATTAAGTATGCCAAACCAGATAGCATACATGGAGAGTAAAGTCAATTGTAGCTCTTTTTAAGTGATCAGTTTGTTCCAATATTGTCCTCCTTGACTTGCTCCCACTTTCTAGGTATATGTTCCTGAGTGATTGGTTCCGTCCTGCAAAAATTATGAGAGCATGGAGCGATGGTTCTCACCTAATGCCCATAGTCAATACTAGTCTGGGGTGGCCCAATGGCTTGGCCATCGATTGGAGGTGAGTAGATACCATATGAATTTTAACCACTGTAGAGGTGGAGAAGGTATACTGAACACTGGTTCCAATATACTGGACACATGGTGGTGTGTTGGAGTACGGAAATGGATCCCACATGTTTCTGAGACTTTTTGATCTCTGGAATAATAATGGATCATGGTCATTATTATTCTAGGTCATGGATAATGGGTACTGAATGATCTAGAATACAAACACAACTGGCCAGCTGCTGGTGGGATGAAAACCAATGCACTCATAAGTATTCTGAGGAAACTTCTAGAAACAGTAGAATGACAGGGCCAAGATGGATGAAATTCATGTAGAAGTTGGATAGAGATCTGATGAAATGTAGCAAGCTTGTGTTTAATCTTAAGACACCTTAAGGATAGTAATTAATCAACATGTGAATTAGTTAATGAATACTGAATCAATCGACTAGTGTATGTTTGTTTATACATGCTTTGGGGGTTCTCAGGAATTAATCTATCTAGGAAGAAGATCAATGAGCTTGTAAATACATGTTATTAAAGCAAGTTATGGGTGAAAAAGGGCAGAAGAGTGTGTTCAGTCTTTTAAATATTAACATCAATATTCTTGTCTATTTCTCAAGGAGAAAAACACATTTCCTCACCCAAAGATTTCAAGCTTACTGTGTCTGTGAGAAGCATATAATGTAGAATTTTAACATACATATTTGACTTTCATATGAAAGTTGACTGCCAGTGTCCTCACTCATGTCTTGGTATAGATAACATGTCTTCTTCTTTTTTCAGTGCTTCACGATTGTACTGGGTAGATGCCTTTTTTGATAAGATTGAACACAGCACCCTTGATGGTTTAGATAGAAAAAGGCTGGGCCATGTAGACCAGATGACTCATCCATTTGGACTCACCGTTTTTAAAGGTAGGCTTTGAAGCAATAAAAGGTATATTTTGCCACAAAACTCTATCCCCATCCCAAAATATGACACATGAGGAACAGAAACACATGATTTTTTTCATTTGTATTTCTATACAATTTTTATATTGCTAGTAAAGATATCTGAGAGGTGGAATTGTGGGAAATGATAGAGACCATGGTCATTGCCAAACTTTGGCCTACTTCTCTCAACTGCCTTCTTCAGTGGAGACATGTTTCTGTGACTTGGGTTGTTCAGAATGGGTATCTATATCCATCCATCATCTATCCATCCACCTGTCCGTCCATCCATTCATCTATCCATCCACCTGTCTGTCCATCCATCCATCCATCCATCCATCCATCCATCCATCCATCCATCCAGTGAGCCAGGATGTGGGAGACTGAATCAGGAGGATCACCATGAGAGTGGCCTGGGCCACATATTTAAGTCATGTGTCACTTGTATGATAAGACCATGCAGGATAAAACAACCAACTTGTTTGTTCCTGAAACAGGGCTCTTGTGTGTAGCTTGTGAATTACACACAAGTGCTCACCCAAACTGTCTGGTAGTGTGTTCCTGTTATCCCAGCACTTGGAAGGCAGGAGACTCATGAGGCCAGCTTGGGCTGCAGAGCAAGATCACAGCCAACTCAACTGAATGAACCGAATAGTGAGACCTTGTTATCCAAACAAATAAATGGGCAAGCGAAGTATACCATAATTTGTCTAGTGTGAGGGGTGACAACTTTGTAGAGAGCTACCAGAAGCCCTAATAAACTAGTTGTGTTCCTGTTGGAACCCCCTAGTCGAACACTTAGCATAGTGCTTTAAGCAGCTAGAGTGGGTAGTCATACTGAAGAGTCCATCCTGCTGACTGTCTGTGGAGTGTGTGGTATTTAAAAAATATTTAAAAAATGCTTTGAGAGTTTTGATGAGATGAGTCAGTTATAAACAGTCATCCCTCCCGTTTTTCCTCCCCCTCTCAAATATTGTCTGTCATGCTCATGCTGTTTGCTAGCCATAGGAACATTTTTTAAATGTTAATGTTTCCCTGCTATATGGTGGGACGTTTGGATATCTTTTGGTTTTATCAGGATGGAAACTATTGAGTGCATTCCTGTGAGAAAATACTATATCCCAAAATGTTAGTTTCAGTCAATTCTTACTTTTGTTATGAGTCTCTTACCTCTGTCTTTTTCTTGGAAGACAGGGTCTCTCTATAGAACCCAAGCTCATTCAAACCCATGAGCTTCCTTCCTCAGTCTCAGAAATCTATGAGTGCTACCATGCCTCGCTGGCTTCACTGTGAATTTGGTACAGAGTGCTCTTTTATTTCACAATACTATGCAAGTCATTAATCTTTTACTGAAAGACCAGCTAGGTTTTCTTGACTGCATACTGCGCAGGACTCTTTGATTTGACTCTTCATCTATTCCAATACAATGAGACACTGTTCTGAATGGCAGAACTGAAATCTTCAATCAAGGGAGATAGGATTTAGTGTGGGCCACAAAGGAGGAAACTTGATTTCATAACATGGGTGGCATTGTTAGCATTCATTCTTATTTGCATTATTTAGTTATGGTGTTTATTTACACAGAATTTATTGATGAAATCTAAATTATTAGAATCATATGTAAGTTTGCACAATTGTTATTTTTACGCAAATACAACTTTAAAAAAAAATGAGATCAGGCTGGAGAGATGGCTCAGTGGTTAAGAGCACCCAACTACTCTTCTAAAGGTCCTGAGTTCAATTCCCAGCAACCACATGGTGGCTCACAACCATCTGTAAAGAGATCTGATTCCCCCTTCTGGTGTATGTGAAGACAGCTACAGTGTACTTACATATAATAAATGAAAAAAATGAGATCTGTACTTTTCCCTATTAAAAGCTTCTTGTTCTTTTCCCCCTCCCCTCCTCCCCTCCTCCCCCTCCCTCCTCCCCTCCTCCCCTCTCCTCTCCTTCTCCTCCCTTGTGTTGCCCTGGCTGTCCTAGAACTCACTCTTTAATCTAGGTTGGCTTCAAATTCAGAGATATACCTTGCCCCTGCCTCCTTAGTGCTGGGATTAAAGACATGGGCCACCATGCAAAAGCTTCTTATTAAAATTGGATCTAAAAAATAGTAGAAATTCTCCCTGGAGGCTAAAGGAAGCTGCACTCTGAACTGGCCTTAGAGATGATGGGCTCTGTTTCCTTTAAAAAACAAAACAAAACAAAACAAAACAAAACAAAACAAAACAAAACAAAACAATTAAGTGGGGCTGGAGAGATGGCTCAGAGGTTATGAGCACTGACTGCTTTTCCAGAGGTCCTGAGTTCAATTCCCAGCAACCACATGGTGGCTCACAACCATCTGTAGTGGGATCTGATGCCCTCTTCTGGTGTGTCCGAAGACAGTTACAGTGTACTCATAAAATAAATTAAAAAAAAATTAAGTGTTTTGACTGGTGATAAGAACTCAACTTCTAAGATTCCTTTTCATGTTTATTTTTACCTATGGAGGTTTAAGCCTAGTTTCTACTAAATATCATGATGTATCTGCCTCAACCTGAGCCATGATGTCAATAAAATATGGACTTCCAAAGAGCAAATGGTTACAGGTAGATGACAGATGGGCTCTTGTAAGCCTATCGAATTTCCTTGAACTGTGACTGAAATGCTAATCACATCACTCTCTTTTCCTCCCTAGATAATGTGTTCATAACAGACTGGAGACTGGGTGCTATTATTCGAGTGAGGAAATCAGATGGTGGTGATATGACAGTTATTCGAAGAGGCATCAGCAGCGTAATGCACGTGAAAGCCTACGATGCTGACCTCCAGACTGGTGAGGGCTTTGATAGTGTTCTCCATACCTGTGAGTTACCTATGACTTGGTGGTTCCTTTCTCTTTAACTGTGTCTTCAACATAGTCCCCGATAGTGCTCCATTCCTGTCAGCCGTGTATTCTCGTCAGCAGGACTCTTGTTTCTTGGAGATACATACCTTCGAACTGTACTTAAACTGAATGCTGTCTTTGGGCTGACTCCTAACTTTGTAGCGTTGGCTCTGGAATGTTCTTTTGTTTTTGTTTTTAATGTTTCCCTGCACAAGTCAAAGTTTGGGTCGAGTCGTTTCTGCATTTTCAGGGTCTAACTACTGCAGTCAGACCACCCACGCCAACGGTGACTGCAGCCACTTCTGCTTCCCGGTCCCGAACTTCCAGCGGGTGTGTGGCTGTCCCTATGGAATGAAACTTCAGAGGGATCAAATGACTTGTGAGGGAGACCCAGCCCGAGAGCCACCCACACAGCAGTGTGGCTCCCTCTCCTTTCCCTGCAACAATGGCAAGTGTGTGCCCAGTTTCTTCCGCTGTGATGGAGTGGACGATTGCCATGACAACAGTGATGAGCATCAGTGCGGGGTGTTTAGTAAGTATGTGGGCTGGAGTTTTGGGGAGGTGAATAGAACTGAAGAGTGGCCAATAATAAGAGTGTGGGCTGTGAGCATGGGAAAATACCACTGAGGTATTCTTTTAGACTATAAGATTCATAACACATACTCCAAAGACTTATAACAAGTTAAGCAATACATATAATTCACAGGGAATGTTATAGATGCATTAGACTCTTATTGGCAATTCTTTTGACAATAGCTCTTTGGACCAATATAGTCAGTTCATTCTTTAAAAAGTCAGGGCTGAGGGTAGGGCTCAGTCACAGTGACACTGCTTAGCATGAGCAGGACCCTGGGTTTGATCAGCAGCAATGGTGAGAATGATAGTATTCCAGAATAGGTCCTTGCAACTGTAGCCTTTGAAAACATCGTGTCCTGTGCGTGTTTTATCCCCCCCCCACCCTCCTGAAATGAATTGAAGTGGGATGGATCTCTAATTCTACACTCTTCTGATGGTATTCTAGTCTATGAAGTTTCGGTCTTCATGATTGCCATTGCAGAAGGTCCAGATATCTCATTTAAAAAAATTGAAGATATTGAGATCTTTAGAAGCAGCTATTAAAATGAGGCCAGTAGTAGAAATAACCTGTGATTTTAGAGTGAGAGAAGAGTTATTTGAAAAGTTCTACATTTTCCTAAGATTGTCATAGGAGGGAGGGTAAAATGAGCCCAGGACTATACCAACTAGAGCTGTGGGAAGATTTTCATATCTTTCAAAGTCTAATTTAAGATAATTATATAAGAATCATAGTTTTCTTTTGATGGCTAAGAGAGGATATGTGTGTGTGTATAACAACATGCACATATATGTGTATATATATGTGTATATGTGTATATATACACATATACATCTATACATATAACAATGTGCACATATTTTGCTTGGTACTTACCAAACCTAAACCATTCTCACTTCTTACTTTGTGTAATAGTGTATTGAAAGGTGAGAAGAACTTTGTTTCCACAGGAAGAACCTCATAAAAGTGTTTAGAACCAAACATTTTCATGACCACCCGTGGCTCTTTGTAGATAATACTTGCTCACCTTCGGCTTTCGCCTGCGTCCGCGGTGGACAGTGCATCCCTGGCCAGTGGCACTGTGACAGACAGAATGACTGTTTAGATGGCAGTGATGAGCAAAACTGCCCCACACATGCCACGTCGTCCACTTGCCCGTCCACCTCCTTCACCTGCGACAATCACGTGTGCATCCCAAAAGACTGGGTCTGTGACACAGACAATGATTGCTCGGATGGCTCGGATGAAAAGAACTGCCGTGAGTGTCGAGCTGATTTCTCTGGGTTGGTTAGCCTTGCAGGTTTGAATAACCTCTGAGCTCTTTCCTAAGGCTCTTACAATTCTATCCTTGTCATCCTCTGGATGTCGGCAGTCTGATACATGTCGACTGCTGCTCCTAAAGGCACTGAGCTTTATGGAGGCACAACACAGCTGTCAGAGACACCCAGATAGAAACTAAAAACAGAAGAAAAGGATCAAAGGACCTGAGCTGGCTGTAGAGGTCACCTCTGTGGTCTCCATGCATGGCTGCAGTAAAGGAAGGGGAGGGCTGAGAATAATCAGCGGAGAATGACATCAGTCTTTGGCTGTCAGATGCATGCGTGCTCATGCGTGTTTACTCATGAGCATATACTCATGCCCTCCAGCATCCATTTATGGTCATGCAAACATACATCACACATGTGTACATGTTTTTTTTCAAAAAGCTTTCAGTGAAAAAAATTTACCTAGTACCTTGTAAGCATTCAGACATCTGGCGGTTTGTTTTTCTTTTGTCTTTTCATTTACTACAGAATAAGGACACGGTCTCTCTCTCTCTCTCTCTCTCTCTCTCTCTCTCTCTCTCTCTCTCTCTCTCTCTCTCTCTCTCTCTGGTTCTTATTCTTTAGCAATGTGATTGGTAGCACTAGTTTAATATGGAGCAGAGTCCTCTGGACTAAATTCTTCTACTGGCTGCAGGTCTAGGCAATTTATTTTCCTTCCGGGGGAGAAGAGCCCTTTTACTATTTGCAATCTAGCGGTGTGCGATTTTCAGTGACTTTATGGAGGGGATAGGCAGCCTGCACGCAGCTCCAGCGTTGGTGCTTCTCAGCATGCGGTGAGCTGACCATGTCACTCAGATTTGGTAGTGTCACGTAATCATGGGATACAGCCCCAGGCTGTACACTTGCTGCTTCCTTGACGAATGGCTTCCGTGTCCAAAGATTTAATTCCAAATCCTCATTTTGGGTTCTCCCACTGCGCTGCTTTGGTGTGGCTGTTGATCTGAAGGAGTCTAAACACATGGGCCTGAGGCAAGTCCCGTAACAGAAAATAAACTTGGCTTTGCTTTTGTCTGTCGCTAGAAGCTTCAGGGACCTGCCAGCCTACACAGTTTCGGTGCCCTGACCACCGATGCATCAGCCCGCTGTATGTCTGTGATGGGGACAAGGACTGCGCGGATGGGTCTGATGAGGCGGGCTGTGGTAAGTGGATGGCCCCGCTTTTTCCTTACTGCGTGCTCCGTTTGTCTTGGAGTTAATGCGATGCACTTTTCTCCCTCATTTTCAGTGTTAAACTGTACGAGTGCCCAGTTCAAATGTGCCGATGGGAGTTCTTGCATTAACAGCAGGTACCGCTGCGATGGGGTTTACGACTGCAGGGACAACTCTGACGAGGCAGGCTGCCGTAAGTGTCACATACATAGTGTTCTTCAGACAAAGGGATCCCTTATTTTAGCGTTGGACCTTACCGTATAGTTTTTAAATTCAAACAAACTGGAGGAAGGCATAAAGCCCAGAGTGTTCCTAAGAGAATGAGGTATTGACATGAGTTTATTACCTGGGTAATATCATCATATAATGATTTCTAGTTGGGCAGCTAATGTTATATAAATGGACATGTCAAATAGTTAATCCCTTAGACAGTTTTCTTGGTTTCACCTTCCAAGGACATCCAACAATGTGTTTTTTTTTTTTTAAATTACATAGATTTGCTAGTGTGTATTTGCGTGCACACATGTGAATGTACACACATGTCACAGCACATATATGGAAGTCAGAAGACAACTTGGGGGAGTCAGTTCTTTTTACCCATCATGTGATTTTTAGGCCTTGAATCATTTTGCCAGCCCAGTCCGGATGCAGTTTCATTGAAATCACAATTGGGAAGCCAAATTGTGGACTAGAAATGGTATAGGCCTGAATGGGATCTGCTCATTCATTCAGGCTGTAGATATGTCCGTAGAGAGATTATGAAAGGGCTATGATAGCTTTAGACATGACTTAAACTTCTATTAAGGGTTAGAAAGCAAACGAACTCCCAAGATCTAAGGAGAGCTCATGAAAGTCTGATGAACTGTTCTGTTATATTCCCAGATTAGGGACCTGTTTTCATTTGCTTGAACAGTGACGTTTTAGACAATCCCAAGGAACAAGAAAGGAAGTCCGTAAATTCATTGACAGAGGGGGAAAAAAAAAAGAAACAGGATGAATTCCTGACTTGTGCTTTCATACAAGAATGCAGTTTGTCATTGGATCCACCATTCATCTCCCATAAATATTTCCGTGTACCACACTGTTCGGGAACATTTGACATCATTTAGCCTTTACTATTGTTTCATTGTAATCGTTATTATAAGCCTACTGTTTGTCTAGAACAAACCCCTGAATCTATATCATAAAAAGGATCATAAATTCAATCACAAGTGCATTACACATGTGCCTTTGCTCCCTCCAGCCACCAGGCCTCCCGGCATGTGCCACCCGGATGAGTTCCAGTGCCAAGGAGACGGTACATGCATCCCTAACACCTGGGAGTGTGACGGGCATCCAGACTGTATCCACGGGTCCGACGAGCACACTGGCTGTGTTCCTAAGACCTGCTCGCCGACTCATTTCCTCTGTGACAATGGAAACTGCATCTACAAAGCGTGGATCTGTGATGGGGACAATGATTGTAGGGATATGAGTGATGAGAAGGACTGTCCTACCCAGCCTTTTCACTGTCCTAGCACGCAGTGGCAGTGCCCGGGCTACAGCACCTGTATCAATCTGAGTGCCCTGTGTGACGGCGTCTTTGACTGTCCGAATGGGACTGACGAGTCCCCACTTTGCAGTAAGTTCCCCGATCACAGTTTGCTGGACACAAATTTATTCTGAACAGTAGATAGCTGTTCCCCACCACTGTCACAGCTCCCGTGTAGTATATTGGGAAGGGGATCCTCTTGTCACTTTACATCCCCGTAGGAGTAACAATAAATTCCAATAAATGGTGACTGCATAACACTTCTCATTAATTTCTTTTTTACTTGTGTCTGGTGTCTCTTCTCTTTATGTCACTATCCAGGACATCACGCCATCAAATTAAATGTAGCTCTCTCCAGGAGTAACATGTCCATAAACTTTCCTAACTTGAAGATTTTCTAATTTTAACCGGAACTTGTTATCAAACCAATGAAGCCTGGGGGGGTTGTGTTTGCAGTGATTAAAATGCTCTGATTGGCATGTAATCCTAATTACTGTCCTTTCTCTCTTCCCTCTTTAATTAACGCTCTCTCTCAGATGAACCACAGCAAGGTATGACTGTGAACATCCTAGACCTTTATGATTTCACGTGACACGTGTATGTCGACACTGTACTAATTACTGTGACTTCCCCTTCTAGTGCATGTCCCCTGTGTGACTCTTTATCCATAAGTTACTGTGCTCCTGGGAATGGGAAGTATTTTTAGACCCAGTATATGATGTGGCTCTGGGCTGCTCCAGCCGTTGCCACACTGACCCTAAGAGTAAGGTGTGTTAGCAAATTGTGTCCTCTCCACTCGGTCGCTTACAGCTTTTTCTGCGAAACATCTCTACTTAGGCTGGAGAATTCCAGAGGGAGCATGTTAAATTTCTCTGCTCCATCAGTGACAGTTAGGTTTCTGGATGCCAGCGTTATTTTTTTCAAGGTTCTCTCACAGCCATAAACGGAACTATACTGGAGGGTGGCTCTAAGGCATACTATAGCCTCAAGCAAGTCAGAGAAGACACTATGTAGATCACCGAAGAGATTGGGGCTCTTGATTAACTCTCTTTAAAGTTGGCATGAAACTACATTGGAGTGAGTCGAAAAATCAAGGATGTCTGACTTTCCTCCCCGTGACTCTTTCTTCTAGATCAAGACAGCTGCTCCCATTTTAATGGTGGCTGTACTCATCAGTGCATGCAAGGGCCCTTCGGAGCCACATGCCTATGCCCATTAGGATACCAACTTGCCAATGATACCAAGACCTGTGAAGATATCAATGAGTGCGATATTCCAGGCTTCTGCAGCCAGCACTGCGTCAACATGAGAGGTTCCTTCCGGTGCGCTTGTGATCCAGAATATACGCTGGAAAGTGATGGGCGGACTTGCAAAGTCACAGGTAATAATTGAGCTTAATGGGGAACTAACTCCAGAAAATTTAATAGGCTCTATCAGAGTGTAAGCCTTTGGTAAGATCGATTATTCGTCAGCCCGACTAGAGAGCTGATTTAATGCCTTTTGACCCATATGAAAGTGAATATACCGGATATCAGAATATTGACTCAGCTGCTTTCAAAGTGATTCAACAGCAGAGGACTTAAAAGTTCCTTTATTGCAGGATGCAGTGGCATATGCCTGCTATCCCAGCATTTGGGAGGTAGGATCAGGTCAGCATGGGCTTCATAGTGAGTTCGAGGCCAACCTGGACTACACGAGGCTTTGCTTCAAAAATACCAATGTCAAACAAGGAACCTTTCTTTTCAAGAAGGCTGGGTGAAAACAGTCTAAGGACAGACTGATTCTTACTATCTGAAGTTCTCATTCAAGGTCTAACAAATTTGCTTTAGTCTTTTCTTTCCCTTAGAAAGTAGGCTAGGGAAAGAAACTTCCTTTTGAGGAAGGAGATCCATCACTTCTGCGGATACACAATTGGTCAGAACTCAGTCATTTGATTACAGCAGCTTCAGTGAAGGCAGAGACTGGTCTCTATCTGAGTAGCCTTAGGCCAACCTAAATGTAGTGTGGCTTAATACTAAACCGACAAGGGGGAAAGGAATATTAGTAGACAGAACTCTTCTGCTACACCTAATGGTTTGAAACTTGAAACCAAGCCTACGGTCTGCTAAGATAGAAAGCAAGTTGAGACAATAAAAGCAGCTCAAGGATCAGTGTGTGAACAGCTCACTCCAGACTGGAACATAGATGCCCACTGCAATAATCTGAGAAAGAGAGCTTTTCCAGAACATAACTATTTTACATGCTATTATCAATGAACAAACAAGGTTCTCCTGATCCTGCTTAGCGTCTGATGAGATCAGGGATGTTCAGGATGATATGGCTGTAGACAAAGTAATTCTTGTGGTCTTACTCTCCCATTTCTCTAGTTTGGTACCACGCACTGGATGCTGATGAGACTCTTTAATTGTATTTTTTTCTTTCAGATTCATTGACAGTTTCTTTTTCTTTTTCTTTTTCCATTTCCAACACAGGATCTGAAAATCCGTTGTTAGTTGTAGCAAGTCGTGACAAAATCATTGTGGACAACATCACTGCCCACACGCACAATCTCTACTCGTTGGTCCAGGATGTTTCTTTTGTGGTTGCTCTTGATTTTGATTCAGTCACTGGTCGTGTCTTCTGGAGTGACTTACTGCAGGGTAAAACCTGGAGTGTCTTTCAAAACGGAACAGACAAGAGAGTGGTAAGTGCTCTTCTCTATCTGTAGCCCTTCTATATCTGCTGTTGTTGCTCACAAAGAGGAGGTCCTGCTGCCCCTCGTCCCGGGCAGCACAACATATTCAAGAGGTCTGGATGTTTCTGACTTCAATCCTGTGTGTGTGTGTGTGTGTGTGTGTGTGCTTGTGTGTGGTTGGTGTGTGTGTGTGTGTGTGTGTGTGCACATGTGTGTGTGCGTGTACTCTCCAAGGCCTTCCATGATTCTGAATTCTATGCCACATGATGCAGATCCTTTTGAATCTTTCGTAAGTCAGAGCAAGAGAGTCAAGGAGTTGCTTTACCAAGCTTTAATTGACTTAAACTTTTCAACCCATCTCCCTGAGTTTGTTTGATTAATTATTTTTTATTTTATTTTATGTATCTGAGCGCATGTCATGTGTGTGTGGTTTCTAGTAGAGGCCAGAAGATGATGTCTGATCAATCCCCAGTCATGAGCTGCCCTGTGGGTGCCAAGAGACAATCTTGGGTCCTCTGCAAGAGCAACAAGTACTTTTAATCACTGAGCCATCTCTTCAGGGCCCTAAGTTTGTTTCTTTATTTATCCTTAGTAGATAAATTTCTTTAGTGAACACTGTAAGTAGCTACACATTGGTAAAGCTCTTTAGCAAGTTTAGAAGCTTTTAAAATCAAAACGAAACCTGCAGATACAGCTGTCTCACGTTATTTAATGCTATGAATGCCTTATATATTTATCCCTAAAAACATTACCGTTGGCTTACTCATTAGCTATATTGGGAGATAAATGTTGTAAGCACAACATGTCAGATTTCTTATTCTAGACTTCCACATAATTCCCATGATTACTGTCATTTATTCCTTATAATATTCACATCTTACCCTTTCTTCTGTAGGTCCATGACAGTGGCCTCTCTGTGACAGAAATGATTGCAGTAGATTGGATTGGTCGCAACCTTTACTGGACGGACTATGCTCTTGAAACAATCGAAGTTTCTAAAATTGATGGAAGTCACAGAACAGTACTGATCAGCAAAAATGTCACAAAACCGAGGGGACTCGCGTTAGATCCCAGAATGGGGTAAGAAATACATTTGCCAGTTTAAATATGCAAGTATCGAATGTAGGGTAGGTTTCTAATTAACACTTGTAGTGATAATGTCCCGTAGATGGACCACGCTTAGCTGTGATTTTGATACAGCAAAAATGGCTGTTTCTGCTTATAGTTCATGTTATTCCCGTATGAGGCAGTGATATTTGCCTGATAGGTGTAAGAGGAAGAAAGAAATTCTTTTGTATATTTCAGGATCTTTGAAAACCTTTCCTAGATTTTAAGTAGACTCTGTAAGTTAAACTGTTTCCTATAGGATGATGAATTAAACAGTTTATGTTTAGTATGATTGTGACTTCCCTGAGTTATTACACACCAGTGACATTTATAATGAGTCTCTGAAGATGGAGAATTCAACTCACTACTTAAAACTGGTAGGGTAACAAGTTAATTGTAGATTGTTGGCATTAGGGCATGTCCACGTCATAATGTAACGCATATGCACATTATAAAGACATCCAGATGGCCTGCAGTTGCATTATGATCACAGGAACCCAGGACCCATGTGTTGCATTATATTAAGTGGGCGTTATCTTTCCTGTATGTTTCTGCTCTTTACAGTGACAATGTAATGTTTTGGTCTGACTGGGGCCATCACCCTCGCATTGAGCGAGCCAGCATGGATGGCACCATGCGCACAGTCATTGTCCAGGAAAAGATCTACTGGCCCTGTGGCTTAAGCATCGACTACCCCAACCGCCTCATCTACTTCATGGATGCCTATCTTGACTACATTGAATTCTGTGATTACGACGGACATAACCGAAGGCAGGTCATTGCTAGCGATTTGGTAAGTTTGCTATAATAATGTTCAAAGTTAAACTAAAGTGGAAATCAGTATCAAGAGAACTGAGAGCACAGATACACAATGAGATGAAAGAGAAAGAGAGAGAGAGAGGGAGGGAGGGAGAGAGAGAGAGAGAGAGAGAGAGAGAGAGAGAGAGGGAGGGAGGGGAGAGGAGACAGAGTCAGAGACATCTGATCAACCTTCTGTTGCTAACAAGATAATTAAGATGTTTGTCTCAGGCAGTGATATTGTACCCTGTCTGTCTTATAAAAGATTAATAAATAATGTGATTTCAGTGATCTGTCTTTTGCTTTTGTATCTTTTAAAATCACAGACTAATAAAATTGCATAAACTAAGACTCATATTTGTGAATGAAACCAGAACATTGTGTTCAACATTTTTTTTAATTCAATGGATTCTGTTTGTTTGGACAATGCAGAAATCTGTATAGTGTACCAAAGAGCTAGTTTAGTTTCTGTGACTTGAGGAAAGCCTAAGAGGAGCCTTCCTGTTTTTGGGGATAACATATACCTTCGGTATTAAAGATTGAGTGGCAGAAATAGTCCTGGAACAATTTCTGTTTTAAAAATGGATACCCAGTGCCACTCCTAGAGTAGGCACTCGTATTAGCTACTTCCTGGAGTCTCTAGTATGTAACTGGAAATCTTAAAGAATTTAAGGGAAATCTCTGGGTGTAGCCTCACTCTGGTTCTGCTCCCCAGGTTCTCCACCATCCGCACGCCCTCACTCTGTTCGAAGACTTTGTGTACTGGACTGACCGTGGTACTCGGCAGGTTATGCAGGCCAACAAGTGGCATGGGGGGAACCAGTCAGTTGTAATGTACAGCGTTCACCAACCGCTTGGAATAACTGCCATTCATCCTTCAAGGCAACCACCTTGTAAGTGACAGAAGCAGCCTGCCTGGGGTCATGTGGCCATTTCCTCTTCTGGACATGTTAGTGCACAGGCAATACATTTCCTTTTCACAGACCACAGTACCACACACTTTTTCTGGCCCCTGCATTGCTCTGTTTTTTTTTTTTTTTTTTTTTTTTTTTTTTTTTTAACTACAAGAAAATCAGTCCCTTGGAAGCGGTGACAGCATATCTATCTTCATTATGTCGTTTTATCTGTCAATCAGCTCTGTGATCTTTTTATGCTGCTAATTGGTGGGCTTCATTATGGTGCTGCCACCTTGTAGGTGTTCTTCTGTGGCCAGCACAAGTCAACTTCATGCATGGGGTGTGGGTGGATGGATGATGTAAAGATTTGGCCTTGGTGGTGATCTTTTAGTTGGGAGGGAGAACACTTAAACCTTCCCATAATCTTCTCTCCTCAAATCTCTCCAGTGGTGTCTCACACTCAGAGTCTGACCCTGTTTCTTCTGTGGCTTACATTCACCACGCTGGACTACATCATGGTCCAGTGACACACCAGGCGAGTTCTTGGCTTTGACCTTTTACTTCCTTGCTTTGTCTTGAACATCTGTTTTCTGTCTCTGTTGGAATGGCTGCCTTGTGTTATTTAGGGTTCTGCTCAAATGTCACTTTCTCAGTCAGAGAAGCTGTTCTTAAATGCTCTGCCCCAAATGGCCACCATGCTGTTCTCATATCTGCTTATTCTCATGTTTGGCAATTGCCACCCCCAACGTCAACTTAGTTCTGTTTCCTTTCTACAATGTACACTGTTTGTTCTTGGTGTGTAGAATCGTGTTTGGTACCTAGCAAATGCTTACTATTTTTTTGTGAGAAAAAGAATGGATTATCTAGCATGCCATGAGTAGAAGAAATGGGATCTAGAAGCACCCCGTGAGCCTAGATGTCCACAGAGTCCTCTTTTCAAGGACTGGCACAGGCAAGGATGTGGAAAAATTGAAGATCTCTATCTAAGGAAAACTTGGATATTGCTGGATAAGCATCAAGGTTACACAAAAGACGTAGAACCTGCTTTCATTTCATGCGAGAAGATAGCTTTTAGGTTCGACCAAGAGACGTTGTATTTATATCATGAGTTCTAGATAATTCAATGACTGATCATAATCTGGTTAACCCAGGACTTTGTGAAAGCCAACCCTTCCTCTTGTGCCCCTTAGCTAAGCTAACTGCAAGCCATCTCCCCTTGCAACAACAGGAGCTCTGGGTAGGACCATGACCTTGTGCACTGCACTGTAGGCAATTTTTGCATTCAAACACGCCTTTCTTTCTTTCTCCCGCAGCCCGGAATCCATGTGCCTCTGCCTCTTGCAGCCATCTTTGCCTGCTTTCTGCACAGGCGCCTAGACATTATTCTTGTGCTTGCCCTTCAGGATGGAACCTCTCCGATGATTCTGTCAACTGTGTGAGAGGTAAGTGTGCTCTGAGGATCAAACCTGTCATAGCTTGGGAACCCAGAACCCATGTGTAACTGAAACTGAGCATGGTATTTCCTGCTTTGTTCAATGGGTATTCTGTGCGTGTGTGTGTGTGTGTGTGTGTGTGTATGTGTGTGTGTGTGTGTGTGTGTGTGTGTGATTCCATTGAGCAAATGTTACCTTCTTTGCGTGGGGTTAAACAACCTTTAACCTCATGCTCTCTTACACCTGACCTTTCTGATAATTCTGCATTTCCAGGTCCATTTCAGTTTATTTTTATTCTCATAAAAGTAGCCAGTAATGAATGAGCTGGTTCTTATGACTCTAACTTTAGTATCGCTATTATTATTGTCATCTGATATTTTAGAAATATAAGTGCTGTCTCTGTGAGAAATATTACAAGTGGCTATTTGAGCAGTTTAATCTTAGTTATCCTAACAGGTTGATTGAAGGGTATGTGGAGTATTATGTCAAGTGCTTCAGTGACTGCAAAAAGAAGAGAAATGATTCCTTCAAGAGTGTGCACTTGAAGATACCTCTTTTGAAAAATCACCCTCTATTGCTTAGAAACTTACAAAATTACTCCGAGCCTATTCCTTTCTCATTGAAGAGGAGTGAATGCATTTTGAAACTGACACAAATTACTAGAGATATTTTGAAATAAAAGGTTAATTATAACATATTTCCAAATTCAAAGCCCAAATCTACGGTAAAACTGGGTTTTCAAATGGAAAATCCATAATGGATCCAGGACATTTATGGTTCTGCAGGTGAGGTTACTTAAGATGAAGCCCCATGTAACATGTGACATTGTACAGTGATAGTTTCATGATGAAAGGTTTTAATCATTGGTAATACTTACAACAAGGACTGCCATTTTCTACTTTTCTTCAGAGATTTATTACATTACTAATCCTTGTTGACATTGTTTAATTTAGTGTGACCTTGAGTCTTTCAGAGAAGATTAATCTGGGCATAGATATTTTAAATACAAAGAAATTTTTTCATCAAACAAAGATTGTCAGCTACTTATTGGGGACTGGTACCAACCATATTACTATATGATGATGATTTTTTTTTTTTGGTTTTTCATTTGAAATTCTGGAAGAAAACACAAGCATCCATAAACCAATGGTGGCTATTGATGGTGTGGGAATTATAACTATCGTACGTTTGTGTGTATGTATGACTTGTGCGCTAGTGCACATGGGAACATTGCATGCTACTATGTGTGGATGAGAGGGGACTTCTCACAGAGTCAGTGGTTTCTTTCCACTGTGGGCCTGAGAATGCGAACTCAGCACTTTTACCCACTGAGACATCTCATTGAACTCGCTTTTCCTAATTTACAGTGTGAAATTAGAACAAGAAATTTCTTACATTTACTTCACACAATGACCAAACTGAGTAGATGAGCTCTAGCTACAAACTCAAATAGGTTTCTGACTCAGGAGTTGTAAATGCAACCTGGGGTGCTATGTCATCATTATCTGGGGAACCTTTGAAAGTACTATGTAGTCCCTTGTATGCATTCTATCCATTCAACTACATTATTATTAACTGTGTACACACACAGACATACACACACATAGACACACACACATAGACACACTCACAGACATAGACATACACACACACAGAGACAAACACACACAGAGACAAACATACACAGAGACATACACACAAAGACATACACACACAGACATACACATACACAGACATACACACACATAGACACACACACAGAGACATACACAAAGACATACACACACAGACATACACATACACAGACACACACACATAGACACACACACAGAGACATACACAAAGACATACACAAGCAGACATACACACACAGGCACACACACACACACACACACAGGCACACACACACACACACACACACACACACACACACACAGATTGAACTTGTGGTTTCCTGCAAGCAAGACAGGAAAATTTTTGACTTAGCTACTTCTCCATCCCCTGACTACAGATATTTGGGCAATTCTTTTATTTTTATTTCAGGCTTTCTTCCTATCAAGCTTTAGATTTACAATAGTGAGAAAATTAAACACAATAGCCATTGTGCTACTTTGTGAATTAGAATCCAGTAAGGAAGGCATGTATTAACTAAATGATATCCGAGAAAGCAGGAAAGAAGTTACTGTTCACCAAGTCATCATTCACCTCCCCACCTCCCCTGCAGATTGACTCAAGGTTGTTCATTGTTAAGGTTGTGTATGGGAGGCAGAGGAACGTTGACTAATCCTGATACTTGGCCACTGTGAATGAGTAGACAGTGAGGATAACCAACTGCAGGCCTGTGGTCACTTGCGACACCTCTGTCATGTGTTAGAGTCATTGCTGTGGTGCTGACTCTACTTTGACTGCTGTTTTCACAGGTGACCAACCTTTCTTGATGTCCGTAAGAGACAATATAATTTTTGGAATCTCCCTTGATCCTGAGGTGAAGAGCAATGATGCCATGGTCCCCATATCAGGGATACAGCATGGTTATGATGTTGAATTTGATGACTCTGAGCAATTCATCTACTGGGTTGAGAATCCGGTACGTTTTGGATGCATTCAGTGTGTACAGTCATTATTTAAGTTCCCTCAGGGAATTCCAACATGATGTTTAATGGAGCTCCTGGGGACTTTGGATTAGAATCCTTGCTTCTGGGGCAAATGTTTCTCCAGTACCCTCCTGCTTGAGACTCTTTCTTTCTTCATGGAAGCAATCTGTCACTGTGAGAAAAGTGCAAGGAGAAAGAAAGAAGGAAAGATGAGATCTTTGTGTTTGCTGTCTGTCTTGCTTATGACTTCTGAGCCATTTTAGAATGTGCTTTTAATTTTTAATTTTGAGACTCTGTACAAGAGGAATTTTTTTTCCCAAGAGGTCAGGCACTCAACTTTGCTCACTTTTTCCCAATGACTGAGGGGCATCAAGAGAACACTGGCAGCCAGCAGAGACTGTAGGGAGAGAAGAGGGGCTGGGTTGTGTCCCTGTATCAGAGTAGCTCACCACCCTTGTTTTCTTTCCAGGGTGAAATTCACAGAGTGAAGACTGATGGCAGCAACAGGACAGTGTTTGCTCCTCTGTCCCTGCTGGGGTCTTCTTTAGGCCTGGCCTTGGACTGGGTATCAAGGAACATTTATTATACCACTCCTGCAAGTCGGTCCATTGAGGTAATGTTTACATTATTATATAGATACAAACATTGCTGTTAGATTCATGTAGGTTATATCCTCAGGCATGGTGGCTGGCTCATGCTATGATTTCAAGGCCAGGTCAGGCTACAGTGTGAGATCTTGACTCACACCCCACTCTAAAAAGTAAACTAAAAAACACCTATGAAACAAAACAGTAGCAGCAACAACTGTCACCACCACCACCACCACCACCACCACCACCACCACCACCACCACCACCACAAAATACCAGCAACTTTTTGGGAAATAAGAGCTTCCTTGTGAAAATAAATTAATAGAACATCCTATTGTTCTATGTTGTTTCCTACAAATTATTAAATCCACAGTGCCCTATAAATGATACTAAGAAAGCTAATGAAAATCATAGAGAAAATACTGCATCAGTTATCAACCAGGTTTATGGCTACCTCTCTTCCCAGATAAGAATCACACTATGGCTCCAATATAGTTTTTCTAACAGTGAAAGACAAAATAGAAATTCGATTCTAATTCCTCTCCTCTCTGAGATAAGCGTTCTTTATATCTCAGCTCCCAGAAGAAATTCTAGATGCAGGGTAGGATTGGAATCACATGAAGTAAACCCATACCACCAGTATTGATTTTCTCCACTCTGGGACAAGAATAACTTGTACAGGAATATTAATTCATGCTACTTTTGAAAGTGAGAAGGGTTTTTCGAGAGGGGTAGTCAGTAGACCTGATCGTTGACATATAGCTGGTCAGTTGATAGCTCTTTGGTTTGTTTGAGAGTCGTATTGGCGATGAGGGAGGTGCCCAGCAGCTTGGGATAGGCCACAGTGGAGCAGTACTTCATAGTGTACAAGTTCACAGTGATATGATGGCTGGTGGTTCACAACAACTGAGACATTTACAGTAGACACAAATGCCAGTCTGTGGGATTGTCTCAAGTTAAATCAAATTGACTGGTGTGATGGGATTCTGAAGTTCCATCTGGTGCAGCCATTTTTACGTAAGCAATTGAGGGTCAGAGAAGTCAAGAAACGGTTGCTTTCAATGACAGAAGTAAGTGCAGAAGCCTAGACCTTTCTGACTCCATAAGTGTCAGAAGATACTTTTCCTAATCTGAAGTTCATCAGAACAGGATGTGCTTCTGAGAATCGCCATTGCTAAATCAAAGACCCTCACAGAAAAGTGGTAATAAACACCCTCTCCTTGACTTTAAATTTCCCAAAGGTTTCGGGTAGGTGTTCAGCAGCAAGAGATAAAATGAGCAGCCCATGACACTGTGCATGCATATGTGTCCCATGACACTGTGCATGCATGTGTGTGTACCAAGTGACAAGGCCACTAGCTCTGCAGAAACCCACCTAGTTTATAACTGAGCTACCAGTGCAGCACGATACAGTGGGGAGAATCCAGGTGAGCATCTCGGTCAGCCTGGCCTTGTGTCTACTTTACTTGCATATTTCATTCATTCAGCAGATATTGGTAAGTGTTTTCTATGGATTGGGAGCCTGGTTGGTACTGGGTATTCAAAGATGAGCAAAGCACTTTTTTTAAGTAGTTTACACAGAAACCAATAATTTTGCGCCAGCATGGTAAGAGCAGCAGTAAATGTAAAATGCTATTTATCACTGTATTCAAATTGGGAGATTAACCGTCCGAGGTTGTGTCAATGTAAAGTTCTTGCCAATGCATGCATAGAAAGCAGGTAGAAGGCTGGCTTATCTGCATTGTTCCAGCACGCGTGAAGCACACTTCATTCCATGTTGAAAATAGGAGTGGGTGCTGAGGAACCTGCTTTCCACTAGGGGTAGCTGCACGCCTATTCATGGAAAACTGTGTAGCTTTAAAGTGAAGCCCACAGGTGGCTGTGTGAGAGGACTTGAGGTAGAATAAAAGCGGCTAAGGAGAAGGGACTTAATGTGACCCAAGAAGACTGTTAGGCCCAGGAAAGGTAGGAGATTGTACTGGAAAGAGGCAACTGTAGTTCAAGTAGGAATAAGAGGCGCTAGATAGGGTGCAGAATGAGGGAGAAATGTAGCATCTCCATGCTTGTGTGCTGCATTTGCGTGTTTGTGTGTGGTTGAGGGAGGGAAAAAAGGAGGCAAACACTAACATAGACATGAGCAATCTATATCCAATAGCAACCTTACAGACAGACCTTACAGACAGACCTTAAGTGTAAAGGAACAGGATAGGTGGGTTTATTCATCCATTGGGAAGCGTTTTGCTGTCAGTGTGGCACCCTGAAGCCCTGTTTATGGAGGCCATGAAGAGAATGTCAGATCCCCTGGAACTGGATTCACAGGCAATTGCAAGCCAAAATGTGGGTGCTGAGAACTTAGACTAGGGTCCACGGGAAGAGCAAGCAGGGTTCTCAAACACTGAGCCATGCCCCCAACCCTGACCATGCTTTGAAAAGTCTCATTTCCACTGAGGTCGTTCCCCCGGCTCCAGAGAGGAAAGAGGAAGCAGGGACAGAGCAGTACAGTGAGGGATCATGGATCCCTCGTCCCATCTCAGTCCTGACCGTACTTTAGCTTTAGTTTTGGATCCCTCCTGTCTTTGTTTCCATGAGAGAAATTAAGTCCTAACACATGATTTTGGACTGTAGGTGTTGACGCTCAAGGGAGATACGAGGTATGGAAAAACCCTGATTGCCAATGACGGCACCCCCCTCGGAGTTGGTTTCCCCGTTGGCATAGCTGTTGATCCTGCACGTGGGTGAGTGATATCAAGTGGCGGTTATGTTCCTGTCGGCACCATCTCTGTCACCCATCGTCTGTTGGATGAAGTGTCCTGTTAACATTTCAAACTGTAGGGTGGGTGACATTTGAACACGGTAGACCCCAGTGAGTAAGGGCAATCATTGTGAAGAGCAGCGGTAACTCTGGATTATGTTGAATGTGAAGGGTATATAAGGAGATAAGCTGTGTCTTCTTAATGCACCCTATGCAGGAATTGTAATTACTGAACAGTACAAGACAGAACAACATTCTGACTTATCAGACCTTAAAGGCTGAGTAGATGGGAAATTTTACCATCCCGTCTTCAGTACCATTTAAAAGGGCACGTAGACCCCCATAAGAGCACTATGGAGACAGTGGCAGTACGCTGGTTAAAAGCTCCCCTACATTGTGTTGCCCTTACCCATTTCCTGGTTCATGAAGCACTCATATTTTTTTCTGGGTTCTAGGAAACTATATTGGTCAGACCACGGGACGGACAGTGGGGTTCCTGCCAAGATCGCAAGTGCTAATATGGATGGAACATCTTTAAAAATTCTCTTCACTGGGAACCTGCAGCATCTGGAGGTTGTCACCCTGGACATTCAGGAGCAGAAGCTGTACTGGGCAGTCACCAGCAGAGGCGTGGTATGAGCCGCTTTAGTTTTCTCTCTCTGTGGTGTGAACGGCTGTGCGATTCTGAATGTGCCGAGCTCTCGGCAGCTTGAACCAGAGCCTCACTATTGCCCTTTCTCTTGGCGGTTGATTGTCTCCCTCCTGTAGTCTTGTACTCCACCCCTCCCATCTATGTGCAACATAGGGAAATACAAAATGATGGTTATTCTTTTTTCCTATAAACTTTGGTTTCATTTGGGATAAGATATCACAAGTTTCCATTTCTTACCCATCCTTTCAGAGACATTTATTTAATGTTTCAGTGATGTTACTGTTTTCTTTGAAAACACTCCAGGTTCTCCCATTGTACAGTATACACACACACACACACACACACACACACACACACACACACACAGATACATACACAACATATACACATGCACACATACCACACACCACACACCTACACAGACACACACACAGACATACATAACATACACACACACCACACAGACACAGTGACACACACACACACACACACACACACACACACACACAGACACACACACCACCCAGACACAATGACATACACACACCACATAGACAGACACACACACAGACACACACACCACCCAGACACAATGACATACACACACCACACAGACAGACACACACACAGACATACACAACATACACACAGATATACATACAGACATATACAACATACATACACACCACACAGACACACAAACACACCCCCCCCAAACCTACACAACATTCACACACACCACACAGGTGCACACACACAGACAGACATACACAACATTCACACACAGCACACATAGACACACACACACACACACACTCTTTCTCTTTCTCTCTCTTATAATACTCAGTGTCTCAACTCAGCAGCTAAAGACATGGTTAATATACATTACTACACATGGTTAATACCCTTAAATTTCCTCTACTGATTATTTTAAATTCCAAGATAGAGCTCCTTTATTCTGCAACGAATGCTCTGTAAGGCTCCATTTGAGACCTGGCTTTTGCTGTATGCTTATGCAACTGATCTTGGCCAAGGAAGTGCTCAGTAATAATTAGTGATGAATTAGATTGTTTCTATGTTGAACATATTCTGGACTCTTTCAGCAGTAGTGATTTTAGATTATTGACACTTATATTAGTCATAATGACCATACAGTCGAATCACCAGCTATTAGCTTCATTTCTAAGATGCTATTGTTGTTCTTAGTAATAACAATTATTGTTATTAGTAGTAGTATCATGAGCTACAGTTCTGGGCATCAAACTTCGGGCACTTGCCAACTCTACCTAACATCATTGTACAGCCTCTGCTCTCCTGATACGCACAATGATGGTACCTACATGCACACCCCAAAACAATAAAAATACATCAAACTTGCAATACGTGTGTAAGCACCTTGCATGCTTGGGGGGCATATTTGTAACAATGAGGGCATTCTCGTCACATGGGGTGGTCTGTGCGTACAAGTTAGCACTGGTTAGACAGTACTGGATCTCCCCTTCCTGTTCTCACCCACAGTGTCCTCCTGAACCTGTGAGCTGTATGCTTCACCTCTTGTTCCTGTCTAAGAACTAGTTCTCCTTATTTAATCGTCATAGGCCCCTGCTGTTTCTTATTACCTCGCCCTATGTTCAGACGTTGTCTACCGCCACAGTCCTGAGCCCTCTGGCCACGAGTGACTTATCATCCCATTACTGAGTTCTTTTTCATGCTTTTATAAAACAACCGTCTTTATAAAACTGCAGTCCCCAGTGTGATCTTTGCCCAGTTGAGAGCTGCTGGCCTAGAGAGCAGCTTGAATGATTTTCTGCTCTAGTCATTGGCAGACTGGAAGTTCATAATTTTTTTCTTCTATGTTTTTGTACTGTCCGTCATGTCTGGCATATAACCTTCTGAGTTCCCTTGCCTATGAGGTAGTGAATAGTCTAGACCTTACTGTCTCTGTCAGCAGCAGTGCCCCACTGGATTGCTGGTGCTAAGAAAGTACAAAGAGACAGGCTTTTGGACCCAAGTTAAACCAGTTACATCCCTCTACACCCCTCCAAAGCAGTCTACTTGGTTCTTTCTCAATGGTCAAAAGCCAGTTTGACTTCACACCAAAGCATCGTGCTTGGCTCCCATCCAGTAGGGCTGTCCTATAACTCTGGGGCACATGTCTCCTATCCTGATTAAAGAATCATGGATAAAGATGTTACGGCCAGCGTCTGTCAGCCACTGCATGACGGAGCATGCTTAGACATTTCTATGCATTCTTAAGCATGCTATGAGTGGGTGGGTGAGATAGTTGGCTCTTTGTAGGAGGGAGACAGCTAGTGGGCTCAAACTATGATGGACCCATTCCATAACAGGTCTGAGAAATCTGAAGAAAGAATAGAGTGCCACAGAAATGCAAGAGAATGTTAACTTAATTAATAAGAATGTTCTCTTATTTCATTCACTGTGAATCAGCCAAGTAACGAGAATTGGGATCTTTCAGATTGAGAGAGGAAATGTGGACGGTACAGAGAGGATGATCCTGGTGCACCATCTGGCCCACCCATGGGGCCTTGTGGTCTATGGCTCCTTCCTTTACTACTCTGATGAACAGTATGAGGTCATTGAGAGAGTTGACAAGTCCTCTGGGAATAACAAAGTCGTCCTCAGAGATAACGTTCCGTACCTGAGGGGTCTTCGGGTTTACCACCGCCGCAGTGAGTATTTGTCACGTGTGATGCACAGTCACATGTCTGTCACCCTCACATCTAGAAGCCTCTTTCCACACTGTAGTTCCCGGTGCATGTATGCACATCCGTGCAGAATCATGTGTGATATTTGACAGTTAAATGTCTGACTAGTCTCAAAGGCCAGAATAGGCTTCAGAGTAAACTTAAATCCTATTCTTTTTGAGTTTCAGAGATAGAGTTCCTCTGTGTAGCCCTGGCTGTCCAGGAACTCTCTCTGTAGACCAGGCCAGCCTTGAACCCAGAGATTCACCTGCATTGCCTGCCTCCCAGATGCTGGGATTAAAAGTGGCCGCCACCACTGCTAGGTCTTCTCTCCTAAGTTTTAACGCTGACCCTGCTTTTTACTTTATAGCATTCCTCAGCATATTATCTGTCTTTTATTGTCTAGGCTTCTTGTTGTAATAGAACTTCCAGGAAGGGCACTTGCTTCTTTTGTTTTATTTACTGTTGTACGCCCAAGATAAGGAAGAGTATTTGTCTATGAATTTTTAGTCTTAACAGGAATTGTGCCCCCCCCCGACAAATTAACTTCTTTATTTTATTGATTCAGACCCTTTACTATGAGTAAGATCTTGAAATCATAGACACCTGCCTGCCTCTGACTCCCAAGTTTTTATATTAACAATCCATAGTTTTGAGTCTCTAACCAAAGAGAATCAACAATGTTGTTTCTCCTTTGCTGTTTACTTTTTCTCGCACGTGATTAAAGATGCCTTTTAAATATCCTTATCTTACAGGTTGAAAGGCGGTGGCACAAAAAGCCAGTATATAGATTTCTGCCATCTTGAGTCCTTGTGTGCCTTTTAGGGAAGGCAACACAACACAACACAACTCCATCTTCTAACCGCCATGTCCGCTTCCTGCCAGGACTGGTTAGGTGGTCAAACAAATCCCTGTCTTTCAGCATTTGCTGATCTTGTGCTTACGTGCTTGTTATTTTTATAATATTCGGTTGACTCGATTAAAAAAAATGAGCCAGCCTGCCAAGCACGTACAGACTGATTTTGAATTCTTTCAGATGCCGCTGACTCTTCCAATGGCTGTAGCAACAACCCCAACGCTTGCCAGCAGATCTGCCTGCCCGTGCCAGGTGGAATGTTCTCCTGCGCCTGTGCCAGTGGCTTTAAGCTCAGCCCTGACGGTCGCTCCTGTTCTCCATATAACTCGTTCATGGTCGTTTCCATGCTGCCCGCAGTTAGAGGCTTTAGCTTGGAGTTGTCTGATCACTCGGAGGCCATGGTGCCCGTAGCTGGCCAAGGTAAGGGAACTCCTAAATCATGAGGTTTGCTTCTGTCTGGTGCCAGCTCCAGTGTGGCTGATAAGCTCATCGGACTCTTCTGGATGGCTGTCAAACTCAGAGCTGAGCCAAGTCCTGTCCCTGGAGTTTGCTCACTTAGAGCTCTGGGTCATGGCTAGAGGATCTGCATTGGTAATGGAGCCAGAGTTTGCTGGTTTATGAGAACCACAGGCCTAGAGGGACAGAAAGCATAGCATGGATTTTACATGAAATATCGAAGAATGGTTGTTTAGGGAAACTGTTCTGTAGTGAGGTGTAGGCTCGTTCTTTAACATAACAACAACATAATAACATTTTAAAATAAGAATGATAATAATAGTAAAATACACAAATATTCTTTTTTTGGGGGAGTGTATAAAGTCTCACTATGTAGCCCTGGTAGGCCTCTAACCCAGGCTATCCTTAAATTCAGAGTTCCCACCATCTCTGCCTCCCGGGTGTTTGAATTAAAGGCATGCACCAGCACACCTGACTCTTAATAATTCTGTTTTTATTGCACTTTACGTTTGCATACTGTGAATCTGTAAATGTGTCCTTCAAATATGCCAGGGTGTGTGGGTAAAACTCATAATTTTCTAGCACCATGAGGAATATGTGAGACTATCCTTCTCAAGGATACTTGTTTCAGAAATCCAAGGGTTGGTGGTAGAGTTTAGTGGAATAGAGCTTACTCTGTGGCAGCATTAAGGGCCATGAAATTGCTCCCCTGCATTGCAAGGCCAAATCAACCCAGGAACAAAAGGAAACGAACTCAGAAGAAGTAAACCTTGTTAGGTAGTATTGTGTTCTCAATATGAAATCTTAGTGTATGTTGTCAGTAGTTTGGCTAAGGTGTTCCCGGTCCGTCACTGCTTTGTAAAGAAGCATTTTCCCCCTGGATTATCTGTTTTATTTTACTTGGGCCCCAGGAAGAACTTGTTCCCTAAGCTACCATTGGCTTTAGTAGTCACAGGTGACTAATGATCCCTGGTGATCCTGCCTGAAGCGCTCATACAGGATCGTCTTGTTCTGCCGTTCTTTCACATTTATTACTGACATTCTGCACCTATGAAATCTCAACACCAGTTGGCATATCAGGGTGGACAGTGGGAATCTCACAAGACTCCCTCCCTAGAAGAACTGTTCAAAGAGGGAGACTCAGTGAGCTTCACTAACTGGTCATCCAACTCTAAGCTGTCAGTGCATATGAGTAACACAGACACTTGCAGTTACACATCTACATGTATGTATACATGCAATAATAATAATAAAGGAAAACGTATAGAAGTGGATGAAAAGGATGAGAACTTAGAAGCAGACGACAGGGAACAATAGTGAGGAGCAGGGTACGATAATAGGGATGAAGAGTTCTACTGGAGGACATTCATCTGTATCCTTAACAAAGAAGAAGGGGAAAGGAGGGGCCAGTTCAGTTGGCTGATTTTTCTTAAATGTTCTAGGACGAAATGTTCTGCATGCGGACGTGGATGTTGCCAACGGCTTTATTTACTGGTGTGATTTTAGCAGCTCTGTAAGATCCTCTAATGGAATTCGTAGAATCAAACCCGACGGGTCTAATTTTACCAACGTCGTTACCTATGGCATTGGGGCAAATGGAATCCGGGGTGTTGCACTGGACTGGGCAGCAGGTGGGTGGTCTGTGCCTTTGTTTCC
This sequence comes from Rattus norvegicus, assembly GCF_021556685.1. Classification (NCBI taxonomy): domain Eukaryota; kingdom Metazoa; phylum Chordata; class Mammalia; order Rodentia; family Muridae; genus Rattus; species Rattus norvegicus. Next base: position 53,474,455 of record NC_141536.1, on the reverse strand, counting down.
ATCTCTGTTGTCTGTGTTGATTTCTCTAGATAATCGATAAGATCATTTAAGACTAGGCCACACACTAAATAAAAAGGCAGGGTGTTTTATTTGACGGATTAATTATGGAAGAATCATTTACTTTTCTTCTATTTCTAGTCAGTCAAGTAGGAAAAACACCAGATTGTAGGTTTGTAGTTTTTGTCTTAGGGTTTGACAGCAAATTTCTAGATTAGAAAGATCTAAAATTTATGAAGAGGAAAGGCGTTCACTTTAATGTCAAGCAATTCTAGTTGTAGATTCTTAATTGCTTCCTCGTTAATGCACAAAAAACTTATTAGGTGTTTCTCTTGGTTACTAATATGCCCAGCTCACTATTTCATTAACTTACTCAGGTTTGAGTTACCACTCATTCCTATTGGGGCTTGGGAGAACTAGAATTTTTTTTTTAAATCAAAATGGATGTCATTGTATATTATTGAGCTTGATAAGTAGACATTGCTTAAATATAAAAATGCATTGCAAATAGTAAGTCTAGTAACTTGGCTGAATAAGATTTTAATGGATTCCCAATTCCCATCCTGAAGTATACTGTTTCTCATGGTGTGGATCAATAGGGTCAGTATGGTGTGGCTAGTAGGACAAATGTAGTTTCTCTCTCATACAGTTTTACTATAACACACTTATAGTCATTCATTTGAGGTTATCAGTGGCTGTTGTCACGTCCCAATGGCAGAGTTGAATACTTGAGAGAGAAACCATTTGTTTTGGCTATAATCTTAGTACCAGTGAGAGAAGGCAGGGGTGTCAGAAAAGAGTTGAAGGCATCATGTGAGCTCAACTCAAGCCAGAGATACAGGAATCCCCATCTCAACAAACAAAAGAGGCAATCAAACCATATACCCCACAAGTCTAAAACTACCTACTACTATTTGACAGCCCTGGATTAAAGGAGGCGAGCGCACAGTATTGCCACTCACCTCAAGTAGAGATATAATACACAGAAACCTCAGCTACATAGTTCACCTTGAACTATGTCTCTGGCTGGATTTTGAGGCAGGCTGGGAAATGGTATGTGCATAGTATCGATAGTTCACTAACTGACTTTACATGGAGCTGTAATTTCGGATCCAGCATCTTCTACTCATCATACGCATTCACCTGTAATACTTCACTTGACTGATAAGTTATTCTCCATTTACATTGTACTTTAACACAAGAGGGAAGTGGATTTTGGGTTTCTTGGCTACTAGAAAGTCAATGGATTAAGAACATCTACACTAGTTGGGAAGACTTAGAAAAGACCACGTTAACCTTACAGACGGAGAGCATTTGAGGGCATGTCTAGCAGTCTGAGGTGATTATGGCTGTCCTCTCTGCTCTTTTAGGCAGTTATACATTTTATACCATGATAAAGTATATTTAGGCTCTTTGATAAGAATGTTAAAGACTCATATTTTAAGTAGGAAGGGAGTTGTCACGCTGGCTGCGAATTCTAATCCAAGTAAGAATGTAGCTGAAGACTTCTGAGAAAAATAAATTTTAAAAAGTATTCCCTTTAATTCCCAAAAAGTTTATTTTTATAAACTTACATTGAAATTTATTGTCTTGAAAATACAATAAATTGTTTTTATTTGGTAGGTCTGTTCCAAGTGTCTGGTTGTCTTTTTAAAGTGTCCCATACTTGCCAGTGTTTCTCTGATCATACTTCAACCTTGCATATTTTATTATCAACTTTTTTTCTTCTTAGTTTTCCACTCATCGGCATCCTTTCTTTCTTTCCCTGTAGGAAATCTTTATTTTACCAATGCCTTTGTGTACGAAACCCTGATAGAAGTGTTACGGATCAATACCACGTACCGCCGTGTACTCCTCAAAGTCTCAGTGGATATGCCCCGGCATATTATTGTTGACCCCAAGCATAGATATCTCTTCTGGGCCGACTATGGGCAGAAGCCAAAGATCGAACGCTCTTTTCTTGACTGTACCAATCGAACTGTCCTTGTTTCCGAAGGCATTGTCACCCCTCGGGGCTTGGCCATGGACCATGACACTGGCTATATTTATTGGGTTGATGACTCCTTAGATTTAATTGCCAGGATCCATCTTGATGGAGGAGAATCTCAGGTGGTTCGCTATGGCAGCCGTTACCCAACTCCCTATGGCATCACTGTGTTTGGAGAGTCTATCATTTGGGTGGATAGAAACTTGAAAAAAGTCTTCCAAGCCAGCAAGCAACCAGGGAATACAGATCCACCCGTAGTGATAAGAGATAAGATCAACCTGCTCCGTGATGTGACCATCTTTGACGAGCACGCCCAGCCCCTCTCACCAGCAGAGCTTAACAATAACCCTTGTCTGCAAAGCAATGGTGGGTGTTCCCACTTTTGCTTTGCCTTACCTGAGTTGCCTACTCCCAGATGTGGATGTGCTTTTGGGACTCTGGGAAATGATGGCAAGAGCTGTGCTACCTCCCAAGAAGATTTCCTCATCTATTCCTTAAATAATTCCCTGAGAAGTTTACACTTTGACCCTAGAGACCATAGCCTACCTTTCCAAGTGATAAGTGTGGCGGGAACTGCCATTGCACTGGATTATGACCGTAGAAACAATAGAATCTTCTTCACACAAAAGCTAAACTCTCTCCGTGGCCAGATTTCCTATGTCAGCCTGTATTCAGGGAGCAGCTCTCCAACTGTCCTGCTGTCAAGTAAGTACACACCAGGGTTAGGGTTTACCTTGGCAGTAGATATAAGGAGGGCCAAATATTCAATTGTCTTGATGCCCTTTGAGACTTTAACATCTTCTTGTGATGTGTCTATGTTTGTATATCCAGATATAGGGGTGACTGATGGCATTGCCTTTGATTGGATAAATAGAAGAATTTATTACAGTGACTTTTCAAATCAGACAATAAATTCCATGGCTGAAGATGGATCCAATCGTGCTGTGATTGCCCGTGTTTCCAAACCCAGAGCTATTGTATTAGATCCTTGCCGAGGGTATGCCAAGGTCTTCTTGATTTATCTGCTTATATGACGATGGACTGGGGACTAGAAATTACTTTATGTTCATCGAGAACAATAATAATGATAATGTATAAACTTTCCCAGAGGCAGATTTTGGGGCCTTTCCCTGGTCTGACTTAGAGCATCCATTTTGGCAAAGAATGGAATGGAATACTTCTTTACTTACCTGTACATCGATAGTTATTACAATCTACGAATGTTTTCACTGTAAAAAAATGGAAAAGTCTTTAAAAGCTTCCTTGTCGTGAATTCATTATGCCCTCTGTTTGACTAACTAGGTACATGTATTGGACTGACTGGGGTACCAACGCCAAAATCGAGAGAGCCACACTGGGAGGAAACTTCCGGGTCCCCATTGTGAACACCAGCTTGGTTTGGCCCAATGGACTCGCTTTGGACCTTGAGACTGACCTTCTGTACTGGGCAGATGCTAGCTTGTAGGTGTCTGAATCATGCGGATATTAGACATAGGACTTACTCAATGTGGTAAAAAGCTGATAGACCAGACACTTACTGCCTAAGTGTAGAATTAAAGTTTTAGGAACTATTTTATGTTCTAGCTTGGTGACTGAGAATTTGTCTCTATCCTCAGACATCTAAATCTCTGTATCACTAAATGTAACTATAATTAAAATGGAATTACTCATTACTGACTATAGGCCTCAGATTTGAATAATGTATCTGTTGGTTTGGGCTCTCTTTTCTTTTTTTTTTTTTTTTTTTTTTTTTTTTATTAACTTGAGTATTTCTTATATACATTTCGAGTGTTATTCCCTTTCCCGGTTTCCGGGCAAACATCCCCCTCCCCCCTCCCCTTCCTTATGGGTGTTCCCCTCCCAACCCTCCCCCCATTGCCGCCCTCCCCCCCATAGTCTAGTTCACTGGGGGTTCAGTCTTAGCAGGACCCAGGGCTTCCCCTTCCACTGGTGCTCTTACTAGGATATTCATTGCTACCTATGAGGTCAGAGTCCAGGGTCAGTCCATGTATAGTCTTTAGGTAGTGGCTTAGTCCCTGGAAGCTCTGGTTGCTTGGCATTGTTGTACTTTTGGGGTCTCGAGCCCCTTCAAGCTCTTCCAGTTCTTTCTCTGATTCCTTCAATAGGGGACCTATTCTCAGTTCAGTGGTTTGCTGCTGGCATTCGCCTCTATACTTGCTGTATTCTGGCTGTGTCTCTCAGGAGCGATCTACATCCGGCTCCTGTCGGTCTGCACTTCTTTGCTTCATCCATCTTGTCTAATTGGATGGCTGTATATGTATGGGCCACATGTGGGGCAGGCTCTGAATGGGTGTTCCTTCAGTCTCTGTTTTAATCTTTGTTGGGCTCTCTTTTCAATCAGTTCTTTTTCTCTGGCATGCTTCTCAGCAAACTTCACTTTAAAACTCCCTTTTAAGCACTTGTCACATAATTATGGGATATCTTCAAGTGAACTACATTGTAGTCGTCATGATTGAAGAGTTCAAGAGAGGAAATGATTTTGTTCATTACAGTTGTTTCTCTACATGTTTGTTCCCTCACAGAATCTGGTCTTGTGATGAAACATTCTCATTTTTTTCTTTCATTCTCTCTTTTGAACCATAGCAATGATGTTTTGTGCCATTCTAAGTAAATTCCTCAAAGTAATCAATGCCATTAAAGGAGATCAGTTCTTTTTTTATATTTTTGCTACGTTTCACACCAGGTCCCATGCATTATGCAAATCCTTTCTTGGATTGTTCCCACTTCTAATGTTAGCCTAGGTCTTATGAAATGATGCTATATGTAGGCTGTTGTATAAGCCAATAAGACTTACCATCACCAAGAAAGACACATGTGCCATGCACCTTATGATCACTACTTGACTAGCCATTTGAAGCAGACCTAACCATTATAATTCCTTTTCCATTTAGCAATTGCTTTTCTTTCTCTTTGCTTCAGGCAGAAAATAGAACGCAGTACTCTCACGGGCACGAACCGAGAAGTCGTTGTCAGCACTGCCTTTCATTCCTTTGGCTTGACTGTCTATGGCCAGTACATTTACTGGACAGACTTGTACACCAGAAAAATCTACCGGGCTAACAAGTACGACGGGTCAGACCTGGTAGCAATGACCACACGTTTGCCCACCCAGCCTAGTGGTATTTCCACAGTGGTCAAAACCCAGCGGCAGCAGTGTAGCAATCCTTGTGACCAGTTCAACGGAGGATGCAGCCATATCTGTGCTCCAGGTAAGGGGGCTGAGCAGGAAGAGGAAAACAAGTATTTAGTCACAATGACCGAAACAACGATGGCAAGGACACTTGGTGAGGGAGGCTGTGAGGGTATTTATTACCTTCAAGAAGAAAAAGAAATTGAAATTTTTGATTTCAGGTTATTTATCAAGTGGACTAAGGGTTATTTTGAGAGGGTTGTATTGTGGGGTTTCTGTTCTGTTCTGCATGGGTTGGCTTTGTAAAGGCAGTGTAAGTAAGTGTTAGCTTGTTGAAGGGAAAGAGTAAGATGAAAGGTTTGGCTTTCTAACTAGAATAGGAATTCCATTAATGTAATCTTTCTGTATAGGAGCTATCGCTTCTAGTGTGATATTTTAGGGTGAAATAAGAATCCCATTGAGAGCAGTTTCATAGGAATATGTACTTTCTGATACTGTGTCTTTGCCAATTCTTCCATGGGACTCCATGTTGTAGGTGGGCAGTGGTTGTTTTTAATGGAAAAACAGGTCAGAGTATAGTTGAAAGGTGGATGGAGTCTTAGGGTTTTACTGCTGTGAACAGACACCATGACCAAGGCAAGTCTTATAAAGACAACACTTAATTGGGGCTGGCTTGGGAATACGGCAGCATCCAGGCAGGCATTGTACAGAAGGAGCTGAGAGTTCTACATCTTTATCTGAAGGCTGCTAGCAGAATACTTGCTTCCAGGCGACCAGGATGAGGGTCTTCTAATTCATAACCACAGTGACACACCTACTCCAACAGGACCACACCTTCTAATAGGGCCACTCCCAGGGCCGAGCATATGCAAACCATCACAGATGGTGTTTCATCTCTAAGATGTCGTACACGCCATTCTGGAGGAGGCTAAGAAAGTTTCCTATGCTCATGCGTTGCCTCCCTCTGTCCCAGGTCCAAATGGAGCTGAGTGTCAGTGTCCTCACGAAGGCAACTGGTATCTGGCCAACGATAACAAGTACTGCGTTGTGGACACGGGGACCCGCTGTAATCAACTCCAGTTCACCTGCCTCAATGGGCATTGTATTAATCAGGATTGGAAATGTGACAATGACAACGACTGTGGTGATGGCAGTGATGAGCTTCCTACAGTCTGTGGTAAGCCGGACTCAGGGTTGGCGTTTGGAGCTAAGATGTCATTGTGCAACTGTTTGGCACAAAACATTACGGTATGGGTGGCTTTTCTGCTGGAGCCCAAAAACATTCACTCAGATAAGTCAGGCTGCACTTCAGTTTAATCACCTCGCGTAGATGAGGAAAGTCATTTGATTAAAGTCCTGGCGTTAATTTCTAGTCTCTGTAGAGGTTGGAAACACTGCGCAGGTTGTCCGTCTATACAGCAGTGGCTACCAGAGATCTTCTAAGAAGCAAGAGAGCAGGTTGATGGCGGAGCATGACAGTACGGCACTAACCAGGGGGTTACTGTTACCACTTTATCACACTGCTTCTGACTGTCCCTCCTCAGCTTTTATGTCATTGGAGTAAGGGGATTTGTAGCTGGGTACCTTTCTCTAGGAGTACTGTGCTTTTACATGCTTTTCTGCGTTTGAGATAGACTTGAAGTGACTTTCGTCGCTTATTTAAAATGCTTTCTTCCTTTAAAGCACGTTGCATCCAGTCTGACTTTCACATCCAGTCTGACTTTCAGGCATTTCTGTCCAAGAAGTGAGACAAACTCACCCCAGGAAGTTACAATGTTAACGTTACAATTTGTTACCACAAGGAAGGAGTCTTCGCTCAATGTCCTTCCTTCCTCCTAGCCTTTCACACCTGCCGATCAACAGCCTTCACTTGTGGCAACGGGCGATGTGTGCCATACCACTATCGCTGTGATTACTACAATGACTGCGGGGACAACAGCGACGAGGCAGGTTGCCTGTTCAGAAACTGCAACAGCACCACAGAGTTCACGTGCAGCAATGGGCGGTGCATACCGCTCAGTTATGTCTGCAATGGCATAAACAATTGCCATGACAATGACACCTCGGATGAGAAAAACTGCCGTAAGTGTCTAAAGTCCTTCCTTTGGGGCTCCGTGGTCCTACGTTAGGATGCAGGAGATGGAATCTTTCCCTAAAATCTATTGCTTTCTGAAAAAAAAAAAACCTAAGTGGTTTTTTAATCAATTAAATGATATAAAAATATATCTACCTAATATTTGAATTGTTTAATTTGATGGATATATATATATATATATATATATATATATATATATATATATATATATATATATACACACACCCCAGGAACCAACTTGGGCCTCTCTTTACCTTTGAACTGGTTTGGACCTCTGATTTAGACCCTTCTCTGGGTTGGTTAACGTCGCCATTATTTTTGATATACTTGGTAGGTCTGTTCCAAGTGTCTTTCTTATCTGGTTGTGTTTTTAAAGCTCCCCACACTTGCCCGCCGGATTTCACAAAATGCCAGACCACGAATATTTGTGTTCCCCGAGCTTTCTTGTGTGATGGAGACAATGACTGTGGAGACGGGAGTGACGAGAACCCCATTTACTGCGGTGAGTATGACAGAGCTGGCTCGCCGTCTGTGGTTCCAGAGGAGCGACCGGGCAGCACAGAGACATCCTGGCTTTAATACTGAAAACTGAGTCTGTCGGTAGAAGTGGAAGGCAGTTGCTTTAAGACATGAGTAGACGTGGTGGGAGAAGTTTCACGCTTCAAGTCTATTTTTCTGGAAAGCTGTTGGTATCCCAGGCCTCAATCTGTATTTGTATTGTAGAAGTTATTATTTAGCAGTATTATGGTCGTGATCTTGACTAACTTAGTTTTATCGAAACAATTTCCTCTACGAACCATGGAAGTATAAAAGGTCTTTCTTAAGTTTAATAAGGTTGAGAATAAACGGTGTGAGCAGATGTATCTTTTAAGAATTTACCAATTCCTCGTAGCTGAATTCCTCATCCTGGGGAAACCCCAGGCTATCACAAAAATTTACCAGAGCAGTAATCAGGTACAAAAATAACAACAGCCCAAAGAAATGAAATTTGGCTTACAGCATCACACAGGGTTGGAGTTACTGCTTTGCTAGCGAATGTTTACCGGCCAATCCATCTGGCACTATTCCAGCCCAGGCAAAGGGGGAAGCCTTGGAGAGTAGAAGGGCAAGACTCCATTCATTCTGATATTTGTACCCACACATTAGAAGCTAACAAAGGTCAAAGGGTCTTTATCATCCACCCTAACAATTCTGAGTTACAGTGAGTAGGTGAGAATTTTGCTAACTTGAGCATTATGATTAACAAATTGTGGTGAGGGGCAGCATTGAGAGCAATATTATTTTAATAGAATTCACTGAATTAAAAAGTCAAGCAGGGCATGGTGGCACACAGCTTTAATCACAGCACTTGGGAGGCAAAGGCAGGAGGAGGTTCTCAGTAAATTTGAGGCTAGCCTGGTCTTCGTAGTAAGTTCCAGGACAGCCAGGCTAGGAACTTTTTCTTGAAAAAACAAACACAAAGAAAGAAAGGAAAGAGAGAGAGAGAGAGAGAGAGAGAGAGAGAGAGAGAGAGAGAGAGAGAGAGAAATAAACAAGAAAAAAATCAAGACTTATTCCACAAAGTTTTACAGCACAATGATATTTTTGGTATTTAAAAATCTGATCAGAATTGATAGATTATTGGGCCAGGATCTTACTGTTTTTTCTAGGTTGTCCTTGAACTCAGGGTGCAGGCACCTTCCTGTCTTGGACTTGTTGAACAGCCGAGATTGTACGTAGTTGGGCCCTCTTTGATATTTTCTAGCAAATAGAACTTATATCTTGTATTTATGGAGTCTTGAACAAAAATTCAGGAGAACTGGGAAATACTTCCCTCCTGTATCTTATGCACCTGCAGCCCCATAGAAACTTCTAGACAAGGCCTTTTCCCAAAGGCAGCAATTAACCAGTTCAAAGATACAGGCAGATGGGCGACAGATGGGGTCCTGCCTGCGTTTTAATCTTGTGCTTGTCCTCTAGCCTCACACACATGCCGCAGCAACGAGTTCCAGTGCCTCTCCCCTCAGCGGTGTATTCCAAGCTATTGGTTCTGTGACGGTGAAGCCGACTGTGCAGATGGCTCGGATGAACCTGACACTTGTGGTAAGAGTCAGCAACCATGCGAAGCTTAGGGTGTAGCTAGAGCAGTTGGGGCTCCTCTCACACGTCAAACTCTGGAGCCACCTGGCTGGCTACTTGCGCTCTCTGCTTCTGGTCCTAGGAGGATGCCAGAAGCATTCAGTAGGTGTTCATCAGTGAATGGCTAGTGCAGCCACTGTGGACAGCTGTTGAGAATATGGAGGCTGTTAGTTGATGCTGACACATGGAGACGGTGTGGTATCCAGCAGATCGTCTGGCTTGCAGCTCAATTTTAGCTGACTCTCAGTTGGACTTTATGAATTCTGTCTGAGCCTTTTAAGACAGTTGGGGGAATCCAAAAGTGACTGGATTCTTCACACACAGGGGGAGGGCTCAGACCAGGCACACCTTAAGTTTATTTCTTCTTATACTAACTTGTGGAGGGAGGTGCCCTGGCCTTGTCAGGTAGCTGGAGGCCCATGTTTATTCTTTGTAGTCAAAGCTTGCTTTTTACTGTCATAAATTATAAGTAATTGTAAGCACTTAAAGATAAAATTTCTGAATTGTCTTTTAATCCATCAGAAAAATCCTTGCTATGTGGTATCTAGAAAAGTATGGTTACAGACCAGTAACTTGTCTGTAGCGATGAATGCTGTCTCAGGTCATCCGTGGCTACTTTCTTCTTTCGTGCTGCCAAGTAGACATGACAGACCATAGAGCGGCAAGGCCGCCTCAGTATTCACCACTGACTTGAGAAAGTCTACTTATCCTTATGCACAGTCTTCACACTCCTCTTCAGTGATACGTAGTACTCCTCAGATTGGTATATTATTAATCATTTAGATTGATTTTTTCTCTTGTATGATTATACTATATAATAACATCATGTGTAAAGCCATCGTCTGGGTTGTTCATTAGCATAGTTTTAGAGTTAATGCTGGTTTCCATTGAGTTCTATGAAGTTTAATTCTGCAGCAGATTGATAGCAGTTCTTGGACAGGTTTCAGATTTTTTTTTTCTTTTTTATCCTCACGTCAATGCTGAGAAATGTGTAGAAAATAAAGGATCTGCAGAGAGGGGAGATAATAACTGTTAGGTAACTTTATAACTTTGAAATTACCTCTTCTGTGTATTTAAAACATAAATACCAATTTCCAGACCAAAGTCATAGTAATAGCAATTAATAGTTGTGTCCTGCATTACACACTGTAATAACCCAAGTAAGTGTCCACATATCTTATATCTGCACTTCAGTTTACAATTTTTTCCCTGAGTCTATATGCAGCTCACTGCCAGCCTTCTCTGTGAGTGATGTTACACTCTCCATTATGTTGCTATGTTGTAGACCTCTCTCCTGTTTTTCTACTGCATTTATAAAATCAAGGCACAGGTTCTGAGAGCTGTAAGGTTTCATGTATCCCTGATGTGTATATGAGTAAGCTTTCCATCAACAGGAACCAGGCTTAAATGTCCTTGCTGGAGACTACAAAGTAGCCATCCCAGTCTTTTCACCCGGAGTTCCTCTCTTGTCAGGGCATTCTGTGAACACCTGCAGGGCCAGTCAGTTCCAGTGTGATAATGGCAGGTGCATCTCAGGCAATTGGGTCTGTGATGGTGATAACGACTGTGGGGACATGAGTGACGAGGACCAGCGGCATCACTGTGGTAAGTGAGGGCAGTTCATTCCTCTGCAGATTCACATTCCAGGGAAACTCAGAGCTGATTTTCATGGTTGGAGGGACCAATGGTCAGAAACCCCGTTGAATGAATGCCCACTAAGAGAATGCTACCGGTATTTCCTGCTGTTGGACACCATGATTTTTACAATGATGCAAAGTGGCTTGGTACTCATTCTCATTCACATCCAGCTGATGGGAATCCTGTCTAGAGTAGGTGACAAGAATTCAGTTGGTTATTCCCGGTAACGGTGTGGCAGCCAATCACCCTAGGAGCAGTGATGCGGTTGGGACGGTCCAGTATTCATCAGTGAGTTCATTTCTCAGTACCAGTGTTTTCTTTCTTCAAACAATGTATTTTGATCATATTCTTTCCCCTTTAACTCCTCCCAGGTCCTCCCCATTCCAACCCACCCTTAACCAAGATGCTATCCTAATGGTTAATGGATGCTCTAACGAGTGTAAGCAGCTACATCAATATTCCACGGCAGATTCCAAGCCTGGGATTGGCCAACACGAATGAACTCAATAGAATTTTTGTGGGCTTTTGTTTCATTTTGCTTTGTTGGGCCTTTTTGTCTTTGTCTATTGGCTCTTTAAATTTTTTGTTTCTTGTCTTTTTTTTTTTTTCTGTTTGAGAGAAAAAGAAAAAGTTGTGGTTTGGGTAGGTGGGGAGAATCTAAGAGGAGCTGGGGTAGGGGAAAAATATGATCAAAATGAATTGTATGAAAATTTTTCTTAAAAATTTTAAATTATGGGAAAAAAGTGGTTGTTCTCATAATACTAGCACCACATTTCTTTTAAAGTTATTGCCAGCAGAGTGGAGTTGCTACCTGAGGGGCTTAAGTTAGCATTGTCTTTCCCTCTTAGCATAGCAAGGACAGAGTTCCCTGTGCTCCTGTTTGGTAGTGAACTCACTTGTTGTGGCCAGAGTTCTGTATCTGCTCTGTCATTGATGACTTACATGAACTATTTTCTCCCTTTTTTTCTTTTATGTCTTGCTTGGGATGAGACTGAATAAGTATTCTGAATCAGTATCTCACCCCTCCCCACTCCCACCCCCAGTTGCCTTTCTGGCAACTTGGGCCAACCTTAACTCTTTTCTTTGTTAGGGTGGTGCTTGCAATAAATATTCAAAAGCCTCAGCTTTAGAGGAGAAAGGTCTCTTTTGGCTCTTAATCCGTCTGACTATCTGACTTTGAGATGTCCAGTTAACCATTTTGAACTAAGTTTTCTCACCCGTTAAATTGGCGTGAAAATACTAATCTCACTATGGCTACAGTGGAATATGAAGCATGGTGTTAAAATATAAGATATTTGTTCAATCCTGCAGAGAGGGGTCAAGGACACCACAAGAAAACCCAAGAATCAACCAACCTGGACTCACAGGGGCTCCATAGAGATTGAATGGTCCATCAGGGAGCCTACCTGGGTCTAACCTACGCCCCTCTGCATATATGTTACAGTTGTGTAGCTTGGTCTTCATGTGGGATTCTTAACAGTGGGAGCATAGACTATCTCTGACTCTTTTGCCTGCTTTTGGGACCCCTGAACTATTGGGTTGGCTCACCCAGCCTTAATATTACGGGAGGGCCTAGTCTTACTGCAATTTGATATGACGTGTTTGGTTGATATCCCTGGGAGGCCTGCCCTTTACTAAAGGGAAATGGAGGAGGAGTGGATGGGAGTGGGGAGGGAAGAAGGGACTGGGTGGAGAGGAGCAAAGGAAAACCGCATCAGGATGTACTATATGAGAGAATAAATACATTGTAAAGAGGCACTTGTTCAAATTTTAAAAATGGAAGTCATTTCTCGAAGCCTTATGGGAGAAACGTTTTTATGTAAATCTCACAGAGAAGTTTTTATGTTGAGGTTTTGCTTCTGAAAAATTCACACTCACACAATTGAGATTAGAGCCTTTAGAGGTATTTATAATATTGCCCTGCCCGTATGGTTTGTCAGAGCGTTAAAGATTGTAAGAGTGTAGAGATCACACGAGCATTTCTGAGCTCTGAGGGGTTCTTGTCTGCTTTGGTTTCAGAGCTTCAGAACTGTTCCAGCACTCAGTTTACCTGTGTCAACAGCAGACCTCCCAACAGGAGGTGCATCCCACAGTACTGGGTCTGTGACGGTGATGCGGACTGCTCGGACGCCCTGGACGAGCTGCAGAATTGCACCATGAGAACCTGCTCTGCAGGGGAGTTCAGCTGTGCAAATGGACGATGTGTCAGGCAGTCATTCAGGTGAACTGGGGTTCGAACACATCCCTCTACACCTTAAATACTCATAGGGGCAGGACTGACTCACACGCTAGGAACAATGGTCACAGGGCCTAGTGACCATGATCCTCTAGGCTATTCAAAGAAATGTTCGGAGTCTTTTGAAATCCAGGTCAGAAAAAGTGTTTTAATACGTAACACAGTAATACATGTTTTATACTGATGTAGTTAATTATGTGTTTTTATGGATGACGTGGTCCAGGAAGATCCCAGGGTTCTATAATGTAGCTATCAGGTGGCCTTCCACAGAGGGGTGAGGGAAAAGAATGAGTTAACTTGACATTAGTTGGTGAGCCTCCTCATCTTCTCCTTGGGGGCTGGCATGGCTCTAAAAACTGTTTCTGTATTTGCTCTCTGCTATAAGAAAAAGAGTGCACTTGGCAGATGGGATAGGGGGTTTCCGGAGGGGAAACTGGGAAAGGGTTAGGTTACATTTGAAATGTAAATACGTAAAATATCCAAGAATAAAAAGTAAAAAGGTGCTTCAGTTAGAAGAGAATCTACCACAACCTTGAGTGATCAAGGCAACGAGTGTTGAATGTCAGGTGAGAAGGCCAAAGCTTCTGGAAGTAGGGATTCTTATGTAGAACCTTTAAAATTCTTGATACTGTCTCGAACAGATTCAGCCCACAGTGAGCTGCTTTGGGGAATCTTGGGACTCCCTGTGGTGTGATTTCTTACCACTTTCTCCAAATGGGTCTCTTAAAATGAATGTTGTTTTTATAGTGTCCAGCCTCTTAACCACCGTATGTAGTAAATCTTTGAATAACGAGACTGAGAGAAGCCTCAATCAAAATAAGGCAACCTAGAGAGGAGTTTGCCGATGGGAGAGGGTATGCGATCCTGTAGACCTTCCCTAGGTATAGGCACCAGGCATTCGGATCTGTGGAACTGAAACAGAGATGCGGGGCCCACTCCAGGGTTAAAAAGCACAGGGCCTCTTTCAAGCACCAGGATTCACCAGGTTTCCATGGCTAGAGAAGGAGATTGAAAGGTCAGAGCAGCAGAGGCCTTGGGGGGGCAAAGATAGATGCTGAGACAGGTCTGGAATATGGGATGGCCAAGATTTTATGTATGATGGTATTGTGAAGAGGAAAAACCAGTCATGTGCTATAAAAGTTGAAGCATCACCAGCGGGGCCTTAGCATGCAGTACAGTGAGTGGCAGTGAGTAAGGACAGACGTAAAGCGTATTTGTAGTTGGTTATTTGGGTGGTCAAAGAGAGTCATCTCCCTGTCCCGTTCTAGTCTAGTCTAGTTAATCAGTAGTCAGGTCTATCATTCTTAGGTGTGAATATATCTGAAAACCCAGGACTTTGTTTTGATTAGACTGGGTTGTCTCTGCTTCCCTTTCTATAGTTCCCCCCCACCCCGTGCTCCCATACCCCTCCATTTCTATGGTCTTCCCCATCCCATACCCCTCCCTTTCTTTTATCTTCCTCATCCCATACCCCTCCCTTCCTGTCATCCCCTCTATCCTGTACCCCTGTACTTCCAGGTTTTTACTGACTTTTCACTGATTTTTTACTGATTTTGGTCATCTTTCTCTTTTCTTCCCTTCTTTCTTTTTCTATTATCCTTGCATTTTCTTATTCCTTCTTTTTTCTTTTTTTCTTTCTCAATTTCTTTTGGCAGTGCTCTAGCAGGATAAGAAAACAAAGCAAAACAGAATAAAACTTCTCTGGAAACCTGGACTCTAGGGCCCGAATCCTGTATATCTAAGTGACATCAGAATAGAGTGTGAAACCTCTAGCCTGGTGGAGTGTGTGCTCCCCCATTTGGCACCGTGGGACAAGGGGACAATTTCCTTGACACACTGCAGCAGTGCTAGCTGAGGCTGGGTTGTGGCAGGAGTGCTTGCTGGAGTAATGGAACTCACTTATGCCAGAAACCTGGGGGTTGGCTCGTTGTGTAAGACGTGAGCTAGATAATGGGAGACACTGATGTCTCGGAGCATTTGGGAAGTACTTGATTTTTCTGGAAAATCAAGTAGGCTAAGTCTGTTTTCTTTGATCAAGGCTTTCTTCATAGATCTATGCCTATGCCTTGGGTTTAAATTGTATTGGCAGTACCCTAGGCTTGTGAATGGCAGTCCTAGTTAGCAGGCATGGTCAGTGCATAGCTATAAGACTCACTAGATTCATCTTTGGTACCTTAATATTGCATGACACCCTACCCTTAGCTCCTGGACCTCCTTCCATCATCATTGAATTATCATATATTAGCAGTATCTATATTTATCCTAAATTCTTTTATACATATGTTAAACTGTCACCATGACCCTGTTTAGTAAGCATGGCTTTTTATGGGATCTCAGAATATGAGTATGACTTAAGGTATTCCCAGGTACCCTTAGGACCTGGGAATGTTAGGCATCAGAATTAAGACTACACCATGCAAATTTGCCATTATTTCCTGATAATCCACTGCTTTTAATCTCCTTCCCATTACCATGACTAACTCACATATCATGAAAGGTCCCAGTAGAATTATAAGAAGAGGTCTGCCGATGGGAACATTACTCCAGTGGAGAGATAGGTGTTCTGAAAAGGTACTATCCAGCAACAATTCTATAAGACACAAAATTCATGCTAAGGACTTGTATATAATGTATCCATCTGGGTAATTCCAGTGTCCATAAAGCTGTTCCTAGAGTTACAAGTGTAGGAATCAAGTTATTTGCCCTATAAAACAGTGGGTGAACAAACCTACACTCACATTTATTATGTAGCCACCAGCACCAGGGTAAGTCATGAGGATGGCCAAATCACGGATTGTCCCAGAGTTGGAGATTGGTGGGGGTCAGTGGATATTTTGGAAGTAGGGTGCTAAGGCATCGTGAACTTGTTAAAATGGTCCACGTGGTCCTTTGTCTTGTAACGCAGGTGTGATCGGCGCAATGACTGTGGAGACTACAGTGATGAGAGGGGCTGCTCGTACCCACCCTGCCATGCAAATCAATTTACGTGTCAGAACGGGCGGTGTATCCCTAGGTTCTTTGTTTGTGATGAGGACAATGACTGTGGAGATGGTTCTGATGAGCAGGAGCACCTGTGTCACACCCCAGAACCCACATGCCCCCTTCATCAATTCCGGTGTGACAACGGGCACTGCATCGAGATGGGGCGAGTCTGTAACCATGTGGACGACTGCTCAGACAACAGCGATGAGAAAGGCTGTGGTGAGTATGGGAGGGGGAGGGGAACTGTGTAGATTTGCAATCCTTTAAGGTCTCCCAGGACTCTCCATTCTGTCTTCTGCAAAGAAAATGTACAAAAAAAAAATCATTGCTTCCTTATGAATAGAGAGAGGTATCTTGGTGTACCAGTTAGAGCAGTATTCAGAGTGTCCTTTAAGAGAATTGCTCAATAAGGTATCTAGAATGAAGAGAACATGGAGGTTCTCAGAGTAAGTTCTTGGCTTGCTTTTCATATTCATCTTTGGGAGAACTGGCATCACATGGTACAAGTGTTGATTTTGAGTGTAATTATGGGCCTATGGCTGATATTTTAGGTTCTCTAGTATCTGTCTTTTACCTGCAGGCATTAACGAGTGCCTAGATTCTTCAATCAGTCGCTGTGACCACAACTGTACAGATACCATAACTAGTTTCTACTGTTCCTGTCTCCCTGGCTACAAGCTCATGTCTGACAAACGCTCTTGCGTGGATATTGACGAATGCAAGGAGTCACCCCAGCTCTGTAGCCAGAAGTGTGAGAATGTGGTAGGCTCCTATATTTGCAAGTGTGCCCCTGGCTACATCCGTGAGCCAGATGGGAAGAGCTGCCGGCAGAATAGTAACATCGAGCCCTATCTCATCTTTAGCAACCGTTACTATATAAGAAACTTAACTACAGATGGCTCATCTTACTCCCTGATTTTGCAAGGATTGGGCAATGTTGTGGCCCTGGACTTTGATAGAGTAGAAAAGAGGCTGTATTGGATTGATGCAGAGAAGCAAATCATTGAGAGGATGTTTTTGAATAAGACAAACCGGGAGACCATCATAAACCACAGGTTAAGACGTGCTGAAAGTCTGGCTGTAGACTGGGTCAGCAGGTAAGAATGCAACCTCTGGTATGGGTTCTTGGTTTTCTCTCTGTTTTGGACAAGGTTTCTTTGTTGTTGACCAGCATATGCCAGACTAGCTGGCTTGAAGAAAGGACACTGGATTGGCAGAAGTGGACCATTGTGCCCTTGCTTTGCATGGCTTCTGGGGATTCAGGTCCTACTTATCCAATGAGCCATCTCTCCAACTTTGGCAATTTGTAAAACCATTAGAAATTCTGAGTGTTTCAGGGCAGTAGGGAATTGGTTCTTTCAACTTAGGTGTGTAGAAACTTTTGATAGCCTTTCCTGTTTCCCTGTGTCCTCTTTTCTTTGAGGCAGGTGCTATGGAACAGAAGCGTGTATGAGTCTCAGGGAGCTCAGATAGGAAACTGGACATATAAAGAAAGGGGCTATCATCATAACTGCTGTCTTTCCATTGCAGAAAACTCTATTGGTTGGATGCCATCTTGGACTGCCTGTTTGTCTCTGACCTTGAAGGTCGACACCGCAAAATGATAGCCCAGCACTGTGTGGATGCTAACAATACCTTCTGCTTTGAACATCCCAGGGGAATTGTCCTTCATCCTCAAAGAGGGTACGGCCCCTCTGTAATCTTGGGCCTTTTCCTTCATGTATTCAATCGCTTGTTCATCTAACTACTTATGGACCAGTATCTTGCTGGGATCTGTCTCTGTTTTCCTGCTTGGTGAATGGGTTAGGGCAATGATCAGCGCTGCTCATTATCAGCTGGACTCTTGTCCTTAACTTTTCAAATATTTTGAGTCACACTTGATTTGTATGCGTGGGAAATTGTGATATTTCTTTAGTGGACTCCTTATATCGAAGCCACTGAGATCCAGAATTCACTTTGGGGACCATTGTACACCATCCTTATTTATGGATAATTTTTCCCAGCTCTTTCTTCTCTGAGAGACTCTGGGATGGGAACTTCATTTCTCTATGGAGAATATCTGTATCTTTTGGTTTCAGGGTCTGAACCTTCTGTGTTTGCTCCCACAGGCATGTCTACTGGGCAGATTGGGGTGTTCACGCATACATTGGAAGGATTGGCATGGATGGAACCAATAAGTCTGTGATCATCTCTACCAAGATAGAATGGCCCAATGCCATCACCATTGACTACACCAACGATCTCTTGTACTGGGCAGATGCTCACCTGGGTTATATCGAGTATGTACCTTGAAAAACAAAAGACGAACTGAGTAACTAATTACAAACTAGGAGGGCTCAGCTTTCGGAGGATTCATCTCAACAACTGCGTATTCATCTTCCAACTGGCCTGTGCCCTCAGAGTCGCTCTGAGCTCCCTTCTCTTTTGTAAGACAGGATCTCATGTACAGATTGGCCTCAAGCTTTACGTACAGCTAGGGATGACTTTCAGTTTGTATTAACTGAGTTATATCTTAGCTCGTACTACTACAGGAAGAGGCCTGGAGCTCTATAGAAATGATCAGAAAGAGAATGGTTAGAGTTTACAGCTAGTGAAGACAGGCTGTCAGGAGCCTGGCAAATTGATTCAGCATTTCGGAGAGTATTGTAGAGGACCTGGCTTTACTTCTTCCTGGAGCCCACGTGGAGTGGTTCACAATCTTTTGTTACTTTATCTTTAGGGGATCTGATGCCTCTGGTCTCTGAAGGCATCTACATACATACATAAATACATACATACATACATACATACATACATACATACATACATGCACACACACACACACACACACAGAGAACTAGAAAACAAGAATGATGCTTATCTCAGGAAATCAAAGGTGGTCAATGGGTAGAGCTAGCATAAAATATTATTAACCCGTACCCAAACCACAGCTAGGAACTGGTAATTCTTTCAATATCTGTGGCTATTTCATTTTTTGAGTATAGCTTTTAAACTTTTATGTCATTTGCCATTTGTTTGGAGACCCAGAGGGGTAAGGGCTTCACTCACGGGTCCTGAAGGACATTCAGAGGAGAGGGTACTTACACACCGTTCTTCCTCCTACCAGGTTCTCTGATTTGGAAGGTCACCACCGACACACGGTGTACGATGGATCACTGCCTCACCCCTTTGCTCTTACGATTTTTGAAGACACTGTTTTTTGGACAGATTGGAATACACGGACGGTTGAAAAGGGAAACAAATATGATGGGTCAGGTCGAGTGGTGCTGGTGAACACAACGCACAAACCCTTCGACATCCACGTGTACCATCCATACCGGCAGCCGATTAGTGAGTAACTGCTGGGCTTCGGGGCAGTTGTTTTTGGGAACAGGATTTACAGGAACTTGTTGACACTTGTTAATGTTTTCTTTGAAACACCTTTCGAGAATTAAGAGGAATTCATTTCTCTTCTTATACATCAAGTTTATGTTTTCCAGGGTTGGGCTAGAACCCAGGCCCTTGTGCTTGCTAGATGATCGCTGTGCCAATGAGCTTCATTTTAAGTTCTTAGCTTTTAGACTAGGTACGTAGCTTAGGGTGGCCTTTAACTGACAAGTGACCTCTTCTTAAGTGAATGACAAGTATTCCCATAGTTAGTATTTTGGTGGGAGGACTGTTGTATTTTAAGGTGAGTTAAATATCAACTTATTTTACGCCTAAATACTTTAAAAAATAAGGGCATTCTATATCTCTATCAGTATGCAATTATAGTACCTTTAACAATTATCCCTTGATAACAAAAGGTTTAGAAGAAAACTGTAGTCATTATGAAGCAGTTATTATATCTCTGCTCATGGCAGCATGTTTTGAGTCACACAAATGTTTTTATTCTCATCTTGTGAGAAAATAAAGGTGGGTGGAAGAGCTTACTCTATTCCTTGTGAACTTTTATTCTGATTCATGCAATTAAAGTTAATTAATCTTTTAGAAATAATGTGGGAGAGATTTGAAGTATACTTCTGGGGGTGCGTATTGGCTTTTCGGGGTCTGCTTTGTTGTGATGTCTTGCTAAAATCTTCTGAGGAACTTTTTCCTTTTTAATTTTGTTATGCCTTGACTAGCTCAGTTCCTGTGCACTCCTAAACCTCTCCGCAGCCAGAACATTCTTCTCTCCAGCATTCCTGACTTAACACTTAAATATATATTTCATCTTGTTGCTCTGGCTCCTTCTGGGTGGCCTCCTTATTGTTGCTGCCCAAGATGCTTCTGGACAGCCTTTCTAGGAGCTGCTTTCCTCCTTGTACCTACATTTTGGCCATAACACTCTTCTGTTCCTTTTTGGTATGGTCTGTCCTATCCCCTTCTTCTGGCTGAGATCCTTTCTTTCCTCTCCCTGTGTTTCTTCTCCTGGGAACCTAGAAGTCGTCCCACCCTACCCCCCTCTTTCCCTAGCTATTAGCCGTTGGCTCTTTATTGATCAATTAAAAACCCAATTAGGGACAGAACCTTCAGCATTTGGATTTGCAGATTCCCATTTTGGGGGGGCTGAATCAAGACAAAGCATTAGAGGCAATTCCCAACATCCCACCCTTTCTGTGTAAATAGGAAAAAAGGCTCTTCTCTCAGATATAAATTGAGCACAACCAGAGCAGTTATGTAAAATATAAACTATGATATACAATTAACATCCAGTCCATCATATTTGCCAATTAGAGAAAGCATTCTATCATCTATCCTAACTTAAAGAACTTACAATATTATACCTGAGTTATGTTCCCTAATTTCTTATAATGTTGGAGCATCTGTCTTCAGCCTTCTGGCCCAGAACCATCTATCTGGTAGACCTTGAAATGGAGCAGGAACTATGAAGGACTAGTCTGCTCTGTCTTGGCAGAGCTAAACTGTCAACTGTCCTGCATTGTGTGTCCTTTCCTGGATAGTATTTCTTTGTCTGTAGATGAATAGAGCAGTTTTTGTCCAGAGGCTACCTTGCCATAACTGGAGCAACTCTATAAGGAGGTTTTGATGCTCAGTTTCTCCCTTGAAGGGGAATGGGGAAGCTGTTAGGAGCAGACATGTCTCATTGTCAATAAATAAGGATAATGTCTCATTATTCTTAATAATGAAATAGCATTAAATGTCACATTCTGTGGATTTCTAATTTTTTGAAGACTATGTAAAGTATAGCTTAACTACTCTTAGCCATTTCTATTTGAGTATTATTGAAAATATTTTACTACAATTAAATCAGAATATAATATAACCGTGAGATGACTACCTGGCCCTTAGCTTGAGTTATTTAATCATCCTAAACAGTTTATTAGGACTGGGTCTAAGCCTTGTATTTTTAAATGAGTTGCAAGGCACAGTGCCTATTTAAGAGTAATTAATTTCAAATCTTGTATCAATATAAGAAATTTATATCAATGAAAACTTTAATTCTATATCAATATATAAATTCTGTACCAATTTTTTCATCACCCATATTTAGTAGGAAGAAGTTGTGGAGTGTCATCACCCCATTCTCTTGGGTTTGGGTGTCTGGTTATGGTTATTTTACAAATTATGGATAGGTTGTCATTTTAAGGGATAATTTGGGAGTGGTCATAATTTTGAACACGGGAAATGTATGGGATGGATTACTAAATTCATTCTTGAACAAAGTACTGTATAGCTGTAATCCTACATTGGTAGAAATCTCTATAATTGATATAAAATTGAAGTTATAATTTCTAACATTTGACAAACTTAGAGGTAAAGAGAAATGAGAGTTATTACCATAATGGTATTCAGTATCTCTTTCTGCATGTTAATATTCTTCGTACGGTCTTTGTCTCTAAGGGGAGACCGAAAACCTTACACTGTGCAGCTATCCATGCATGGCTCTGGCATCCATACTTTTGTTGTCCCAATTCGTAGGATGAGAGAGAATTGATATATGAGTGACTGGGGGATCACAACTCATACTTGAAATCTGGCACAGAATGAAAGCGGTATTCTTGTCTACTCTCCCAGGAGAAGCATCAAACCCACTGCCTGCGTTATTTAAGCGCTGGCATAATGACAGCTAAGGGGGAAACATTCCATGTCCTGCTCTACGTGCTGCTGATTGGTGTTTGACACTCAAGGCAAATGACAGTAGACACATGTTTTTTCCTTCTCTTCCGTAGTGAGCAATCCCTGTGGTACCAACAACGGTGGCTGTTCTCATCTGTGCCTCATCAAAGCGGGGGGGAGAGGATTCACCTGCGCGTGTCCCGATGACTTCCAGACCGTTCAGCTTCGAGACAGAACACTCTGCATGCCCATGTGCTCCAGCACGCAGTTCCTGTGTGGCAACAATGAAAAGTGAGGCGTCTGCTCGCTCCCCTTTTCAAATTGTCTCTCAGTGGTCCAGCTGAATTCTAATTTATTTTCCTTCATCTTTATTAAATTGGGTATCTCTTATTTACATTTCGATTGTTATTCCCTTTCCTGGTTTCCGGGCCAACATCCCCCAGCCCCTCCCCCTCCCCTTCTATATAGGTGTTCCCCTCCCCATCCTCCCCCATTACCGCCCTCCCCCCAACTATCACATTCACTGGGGGTTCAGTCTTGGCAGGACCCAGGGCTTCCCCTTCCACTGGTGCTCTTACTAGGATATTCATTGCTACCTATGGGGTCAGAGTCCAGGGTCAGTCCATGTATAGTCTTTAGGTAGTGGCTTAGTCCCTGGAAGCGCTGGTTGGTTGGCATGAATTCTAATTTTAATTTCAGAAATAATACTATAGTATAGGCTATACTAAATTACAGTCCCACCATCATGAATTCGGGCTCTTGTCTCCCCATCCTCGCCAGTCTTTGTTGTCTGGTCTGTTGATGGCAGCCATTCTGATTGGGGATTTGGTGGTATACCTCAAGGTAGTTTTAACTTGCATTCCCCATGCAAATCCCAGGATGAAACTCTCTGTTCATTTTCTTAGCCCCTTTGTTTAGCTCATTGTCATTTCTGCTTTCTGGGTGTCACAGTTTACTGTAAATTCTGGATGTGAGCCTGAAGTAGAGCTGACAAAGACTTTTTCCCGTTCTGTGCACTGTCTGAGGAAGAAATAGCCCTCCCCTTTTCTATTTGTTAAAGCTTGATTTTTGGTCCAGGATGTGTTCAAATGTGGAGAAGGCTCCATGTGGCTGTCATGACATAAGCACTCAATAATCCTTGGAGTCTCCCAGCTTTCCCAAAGCTACTCCAATGTCTTCATTCTGGTAGATAATCATGTGCTTTTTAAAAACGTAACTCCATCTATCTCCTCCCCGCCATCACTTGGGATTCAGTATCTAATGCCTTTCCATGTGGACCTTGCTTGGTCAGTGGCCCTCTATGAGTTTCCACAGGCTTTACTTTCTGTGTGCAGGTGTATCCCCATATGGTGGAAATGTGATGGCCAGAAAGACTGCTCTGATGGTTCTGATGAACCAGACCTGTGCCCACACCGCTTCTGCCGTCTGGGGCAGTTCCAGTGCCGGGATGGCAACTGCACGAGCCCCCAGGCTCTGTGCAATGCTCGCCAGGATTGTGCTGATGGCTCTGATGAAGACCGTGTTCTCTGTGGTACGTTGGGTTCCTTTTCATAGCCTTCTTCGTCTGTTTCTGTAGCTGATTATGTAAAATCAACCCAAAATCTCATTCAAAAAATTTGGAGAAAAGTTAGGGCCAACCCTGTATGTATTTTAATAGAGGGTTTGAGTTTTGAACTTTTAAGGTCAATAGTAAGTTACCTAGATGGCTGGTCTTCCTCTGTGTGCTGGTTGCAGAATCCTCCTTGAGCCGACATTGAGAAGGAATCTTCCTCTTCACTTTAAATGAAGACTGTGTTTTCTCTCTTAATAAATACCATTCCCCAACTGCAAACTAAAAACACAATGTTAAAAGTAGCAATCACAAACCTTGGAGACAATTAAATGATAAAAGAACAGAGTTAGAAGGTGTTTAGCATCTGGCCCCCCAGTTCTGTGTGAAGAAAAGGATGTGAATTTGGGAGTCTAATAAAGGCCTGTTAGTTATTCTAATAAAAATAACTCTCCCCGTGTAGTCGTCATTGTTACCAATAGCTACAGTAGAATATAAGCCCAGTGAAAGGAAGTTAAATGGCTTTCTCTAGACCCTACCAGTGTGCACTGGGCACTCCCATTCTTGACAGCTTCTCGGCTTGTAACCAAATGCCCCTCCCCCCCGTTCGCAGAGCATCACCGGTGTGAGTCCAACGAGTGGCAGTGCGCCAACAAGCGTTGCATCCCACAGTCCTGGCAGTGTGACTCAGTGAACGACTGCCTGGATAACTCAGATGAGGACACTTCGCACTGCGCCAGCAGGACCTGCAGGCCCGGCCAGTTCAAGTGTAACAATGGTCGCTGTATCCCGCAGAGCTGGAAGTGTGACGTAGACAATGATTGTGGAGACTACTCCGATGAGCCCATCGACGAGTGCAGTGAGTTCCCTGGGGTGGGCCATGCAAAACCTAAGGCCAGTAGACAAGCAGGCGGGGACACATCGCTCTGCTGCACTGTAAGAGAAGGGAGCATCCTTTCTTGTCTTTCCCACAATCTCTATCACTACAAGATAAAGCAGCATCGAGCTCATATTTGTAACCAGGAGCCTGCGTGTGGCACGGAGTTGTCCAGCCATGCAGAACGTGATACACAGCACACATGTGATCTCGTGTGAGAAACACTGAGGTTAGGAAGGTGAGGCCCCTGCATTATAGGCAAACCGAGTGAGACACAAGTTAAATCCATGGTCATATTACCCCAGAGCCAGCATTTCAGTTCAAAGATTTTACTTCAAACCAGGTTCGTGCCCTGTCTTTATTGCTGTGAAGAGACACCAGGACCACAGCAGCCCTCGTAAAGGAAAGCATTTAATTGGGGGTTGCTTACAGTTTCAGGGGTGCATGGCAGCATACAGGATGTGGTCCTTGAGAAGTAGCTAACAGTTCTACATCCAGGTCCTCAAGCAGCAGGAAGAGCGAGTGACCCTGGGCCTGGCTTGAGCTTCTGAAACCTCAAGGCCCACCACCGTGACACACTTCCTCTAACAAGGCCACACCCACTTCAGCAAGGCCACGCCTCCTAACGGTGGTGCTCTTTATGGGCCTTTGGGGGCCATTTTCATTCAAACCACATGTCCCTTCCTGTCTAAAGTACATCATAGCCCTAATGAGTGGTACTGAGATAACAAGATCACACCTAACGGAGTTGCCCGTTGCCACAGTCCGTTTAGCGGTTACGGGGCAATTGCTGGTCGCAGGCATCACGTGCACAGCGAGGAGCCTTCTGGTGCTGTTTCCAGCAAGATCTACTTCCACTCTCATTTCTTGGTTTCTTCCTTTTCAGCGACCGCTGCTTACAACTGTGACAACCACACAGAATTCAGCTGCAAGACTAACTACCGTTGCATCCCGCAGTGGGCGGTGTGCAATGGTTTTGATGACTGCAGGGACAACAGTGATGAACAAGGCTGTGGTAAGAAGGGCTCCGGGGCTGGGGAGGGTCGAGGGAATGGTGGTGTCAAGCTCTGGCTGCTCTCATAAGGACAGATGTCCCATGTCTTTGACCTCTGGAAAGGAGCTTGGAGTTGCTGGGGGAACTTGATTCATGTCCTCTTAAATGACATCTGGTCCCAAAGCAGATAAGTAAAGGAAGTTATCATCAAGACGTTAGGAACATGCTTCATTTCTTCCAGACGTACAGACCTTGCTCCCGCATGACACGTCTAAATGGCCTGTCTGATCTCACAGATGGCACAATATGCCACAAAAAGGGGCATTTCCAAATCTGGATGTGTTATTCCATGACCGCGATACTCAAAGTGTCTTGATGACTTCTCTGATCATTTAGTGGGTAGCTGTAGTCACTCTGGCATCAGACAAAAGGACAAATTTAATGCAAATTGTCAAAATTAGGAATATAGCGTCTCTTGAAGCCGAAGTATCTGGATGTATATGATTTAGAGAGAGAGAAAAAAAGATAATAAGACTGGGTCTAAAAACTAAAGGTGGTAGAGTAGGATATTCTACTGACCCCATTTTAAGCTCCTGACAGTATTTTAGCTTCTTGATGCCAATTACAAACTTGACATCACATTTTATGTTTAGAATAGTTCCTATAAAAGGTAATAACGGCCAGGTCCATGCCTTTCTTTAATCCCTGAGGCAGAGGCAGGCAAGGCAGCCAAAAGATACTCTTCCTCCTGCAAGGAAATAAACTTACCTTCAAGGTAGAAGACAGGCTAGGGTTAGTTAACAGAGGGCATCCCTATGTCTGGGTGCTTCAAGGATATGAAAACATCATTCTCAGACTATGCCACAATGAAGCCAGGACCCTAGCTTATGAAGTCTTAAAAATGACTGTGCTTTGTAGAATCGGTGCCATGCCATCCTTCTGGGGATTTCCGGTGTGCGAATCACCACTGCATCCCTCTCCGCTGGAAGTGTGACGGCACTGACGACTGTGGAGATAACTCGGATGAGGAAAACTGCGGTGAGTCCTTAGGGTTTGTGACCCCCGTGAGCCGCCCGGGCTGGGATATCTGAAATTTAACTGAGTGCATCATCATTTTCCTTCTAAAATGCTAATCAGTCATGCTTTGGGAGAAGGTATCTGTGAGGGGGCATTTGATTAAGTCTCCTTTGGTCTGTTTCTTCTTCTAAAAAACAAATGAGATGCTTTCTGATGAAGGATGAATTATAAAATAAGATGAATAAAACCAAAATAAATAAAGTAAGAAAAGGTGCTGATTCTAGGGACCTGTATCGAAAGCTTTTTCTCCAACAAGGTTCTAATGGCAGGAGAAGGAGTATTTCTGCATTTGCATACACACATGCACACTTACATATACAATATACATACACATATACATACACATACACATACACTTACACATACACATACACTTACACATACACATACACACACACGCACACACATACACACACATGCACACAGACACATACACACACACGCACACAGACACATACACACACATGCACACAGACACATACACACACATACACACATACACACATACATACACATACACACATATACACATATACACACATGTACATACACACATGCACACACATACATACATACACATACAAATGCACACACATACACACACGCACACATCCATACACACACAGATACACACACATGCACACACACACACACACACACACTCACACACACACGGTTATCACTCCTGGAATAGGTGACTGTTTTATAGCAGTGAGTATTATTCAGTAATTATGACCATTAGCAATGGAATATGAGTCTGAGCGAAGGAAGCCCAAGGACTAGATCACGTCTAACTCAGTATTCAGTTTTGAATGAGAAGGCGTGTTTGTTAAATAAGCCCCAGTCATCATTTATCATCATTGGCTCATGATATGTTTTCAATTTCAAGTTTCTTTTTAAATGTATCCTTTTCAGCTTTAGTTGCCTTTTAGTCTTTCGCTATGGCCAGAGGCCATCGGAAGACTTAGGGTACTGGTTGCACCTACCAGTGTCAACCAGCTAAGACTTGTTACACGAAAGAGTGGTCTGGCAGGTACTTCTCATCCCTGTGGGAGTCAGAAGGAGGAAGGTCATAAGCCCTAGGGCTCCTTGGTTCATAGTATGAGTTTAAGGCCAGCCTGAGAAACTTAGTGAGACCATATATACATACCATTTGTGTGCGCATGTGTGTGTGTACATATATGTATGTATATGTGTATTATGTATATGTGTATATATATATATAGTCTAAGAATGTAACTCAGTGTTAAAACACTTGTTCATGGATGATATCCTGGGTTCAATTCCCATTGCTATTAAATGAGCAAAAAGATAATAACGTTCATTTTGAATACTGTCATTGGTTATCTAGAGTTTTGCAAAACTTCTGAACGGTCATTATGGATTTGAAATCGAGGCATAAAATTTCTTTCTTTCTATCTTTCTTTTTTTCTTTTTTCTTTTTTTGAGGCAAGGTCTCACTATGTAGCTCTGGCTGTCTTTGAACCCAGTATGTAGACCAGGCTGGCCTCTGCCTCCCAGGTAATGGGATTAAAGTCTGTGCTACCATGTCCAGAGAGGCATAGGATTTTGTTTTGGGATGTGACTGGATCACAGGACAGAATTGGGTATCCAAGGGCCCAGGCCAGCTCCCAACCCTGCCTCCTGGGTAGGATTCCCAGTGCACACTGATAGCCAAGTGCCTCTCCCTTTCAGTTCCTCGGGAGTGCTCAGAGAGCGAGTTTCGATGTGCTGATCAGCAATGCATCCCCTCTCGATGGGTCTGTGACCAAGAAAATGACTGTGGAGACAACTCGGATGAACGGGACTGTGGTAACTATCAGGGCATACAGAATCTTCCACTGTGACAGTGTAGGGACAGTGTTGATGAGGCTCTTCAGTGTGACATAAGTGATTTTTGTAGTGTTAAAGTTCCACCTAGGGGCTGGGGATTTAGCTCAGTGGTAGAGCGCTTACCTAGGAAGCGCAAGGCCCTGGGTTCGGTCCCCAGCTCCGAAAAAAAGAACCAAAAAAAAAAAAAAAAAAAAAAAAGTTCCACCTAACATGCTCTCTTCTGCACTTTCTGTTCTTTACGCTTAACTTACAACAGTCCGATTATAGTGATAGGAAAATAAGAAGGGTGTCTGTGACCCTGGGGTAGAGGACAGAGTATTATGACATTCAATTTGGATTAAATGGTGGGTGTGGGTGAAATCATGTAACCTTGAAAATTAGAGAATTATTATTTCTGAGGAGGGATTTAAGAGCTGAGGTTACCCAACAGGGCAATAGGAGTTTTCCATATGCTGAGTAGAGAAATTGAATTTCAAGTTTGTCTCTTTTACTGGCAGCAGTGCGAGTTCACTGAGAGTCAGACATCGGGTGTGGGTAGGAAAGGAGCTATCATCTCTGCGCTCTGTGCGCCCAGTTCTGTGAGCTCTTCCGAGAATTACGATCTTTTCTCTTCAGAGATGAAGACCTGCCATCCTGAACATTTTCAGTGTACGAGTGGACACTGTGTGCCCAAGGCGTTGGCATGCGATGGGAGGGCAGACTGTCTGGATGCGTCTGATGAATCTGCTTGTCGTAAGTACCTGCTCGCCGGAGGTTCTGTGCATCTCAGTGCACACGAAGGGCAGTTCAGACACAGCCCACTTCTTAGTTGAAAAGCATAAGTATGTTCTCTTGAGCCTTCTCGTGACGCTCAGTTTGCCTGGGTCATTATTTCCCAGTGGACCTAGTTGTTTGCAGTGGCCATTCAGTAGTTATTCACAATAGATGGCTGATGATGCAGCTGCCACCTCCTGAAGTTCAGAGAGACATTCAAAGATGATGGGGAAAGGCAGTTTCGATACATGTGGCACTTGGCCAGAGAGACACAGTATGGTCTTCCTTCTAGAATGATTTGTGTCACTGAAAACTGGGTTCCTTAAGACATAAACATCCCTGTCTTTTTTGGTTTTCTGAGATGGGGTTTCTCTGTGTAACTGTGTCTGTCCTGGAACTAACTCTTCAGCCCTGCTGGTCTTGAACTCACAGAGATCCATCTCCCTCTGCCTCCTGAGTAGTAGTATTAAGTGTGTGACACTACATATCCAAAGACATATCCCTTTTTAATCTTAAGATAAGCCACAGCGATGCCAAGAAGTGCATGCTGACAGGAGTCTCCTGAGAGGCTCTGCCAGAGCATGACAAATACAGAGGTGGATGCTTGCAGCCAACCATTGAACTGAGAATGGGGTCCCCAATGGAGGAGTTAGAGGAAGGACTGAAGGAACCGAAGGGGCTTGCAACCCCATAAGAACAACAATATCAACCAACCAGGGCTCCCAGGGACTACACCACTACCCAAAGAGTACACATGGACAGAACCATGGCTCCAGCCGCATATATAGCAGAGGATGCCCTTGTTGGGCATCAATGGGAGGAGAGGCCCTTGGTCCTGTCAAGGCTCATTGCCCCAGTGTAGGGGAATGTCAGGGCTAGGAGGTGGGAAAGGGTGGGTGGGTGGAGGAACACCCTCATAAAAGTAGGGGAGGAGGAATGGGATAGGTGAGTTCCAGAGGGGAAACTGGGAAAGGGGATAACATTTGAAATGTCAATAAAGAAAATATCCAAGAAAAGAAAAGAAAACATAAGCCTTAGTAACAGGGGAATGAATAAGGAGTCACAATAGCAAGTGTTGAAGGAGCCCGACTTCAGGTTACAGATGAGAAATGGAACCTGGGACCTCTGGAAGAATAGCAAGAACTCTTACG
Organism: Rattus norvegicus; assembly: GCF_021556685.1. Lineage (NCBI taxonomy): Eukaryota > Metazoa > Chordata > Mammalia > Rodentia > Muridae > Rattus > Rattus norvegicus. The sequence continues at coordinate 53,443,978 of NC_141536.1, read as the reverse complement.
CTCTGAGCCATCGCTCCAGCTCCCGATTAACCACTTTTTAAAATCTCCAGAGCTTTTTGGATTCGTCCCCGGTTAAGAACTATCGGTTTTCACAAAGTGGAGAAAACTGAATACGTCTACCTCATTAGCTTTTTGTGTGTGTCCCCTCCTTGCCAACAGCTACTCGCTTTCCCAACGGCACCTACTGCCCAGCCGCCATGTTCGAATGTAAAAACCACGTGTGCATCCAGTCGTTTTGGATATGTGATGGGGAAAATGACTGTGTCGACGGTTCCGATGAGGAGATCCACCTGTGCTGTAAGAGGGCGAGGGGACGGGTGGAGCGGACATTGCCTTGGTTGGCTACACCACACTCCGCAGCGTGAGGGCGTGAAGGGCAGATATGTAAATTTGAGGCCTGGTTAACGAGCAGTCAGTCCTGGTGATTTCATTTGGGCTTCTTGCTTTGGTCATCCAGCTGGAGCCTGAGGGCGATAACAGCCAAGTTTTAACCATGTGGGCAGTAAGTAGCAAACGTGGAAACCGGAAGTGCACACATACATATGAGCACAGGTTCTGAGGTTAAAGTGTGAGGAGGGGAAGGGATAAATTGTAACTCTTCTGCTCCATCCTTGAAGTACCCTCCCCTTGTCCCCTTGTCCCCTTGTAGAAAACCTGAAGACTTGATTCTTGAAACCCCTTCCCTGGATATAATAATTCAAGGCCATTCATTATATATACTTTGTTAAACATGAGTGGCTTGTTTGTGGTGTGGACAGGCCAGAGTCATAACACATGTTCTGGCTTGGGTTAGGCCTACGGAGGCAGAATCTGTAACGATGGGGCTTTTTATAAGATTAAAAGAGGATATGTGTGTGGGTGTTTGGTCTGCAAGTATGTCTGTAGACAGCACCGTACAGGGCTAACCGAAGAGGCCAGAAGAGGGCTCCAGATCTCCTGGAACTGGGTTACAGATGTGAGCTTCCATATAGATGTTAGGAATAGAGCCTGGGTGGTCTGGAAGGGCAGCAAGTACTCTTAATCTCTGAGCCATCTCTCCACCTCCCCATGACCACCTTTTAAAAGCTCCAGAGCTTTCTGGATTCGTCCCTGGTTAAGAAATATTGATTTTCACAAAGTGAATGAGACTGCAGATGTTTTGGGTCACTGGTGAGAAGCTAGTGTAATGATTCTCACAGGTATCACCAGGGGGAAGTATAAGAAATGCACATTTGCAAGCTTGGCTGGGCTCAGATGGCCCTGGAACCTGTCCAGGAAGAAACCTGTCCAGCGATTCAGAGGCAAGCTGTAGTTTCAGAAGGGACCCAGGAACATTTCTGCCTGAAATCTTCTGATGGGTTGAGCGAAGCGGCTATAATTCAATAATGCTTCCAAAATCCTGTAACTCTCGTTCTCTCCCTGCACCCTCCTACTCACTTTCCGTGCAGAGATGCCATTACCGGGAGTGATGTCAGAGTAACTCCTTCAGTGACCTCCAGTGCGGCCCGGCCTCGTCTTCACTGTTAACAACTACCTCTGCATTCAATTTTGTTTTTAACTTTGTGACTTAAAACTTCAGAAGCACTTAGCAAGTTTTTTCTTTCTGTAAGGCAAAACTGTCATAGCTAATACAATTAAATGTTGGAGAGGGGCAAGGACACAACACACAACACACACACACACACACACACACACACACACACACACACACACACCATTCCCCATACTCACACAAATGTTCAGCATTCTCTCCTAATATCTGCACCAGCCATTTACACCATATAATTCAAATAGTAGTTTCCCTAACAGTACTTTCAAGAATCAGCGCTGGGGGTTGACTCTGCCTTTTCTCTAAAGGATCCTCATTACAAGGATCATCTTTTGATTGCTATCTTTGGATAGTCAGAAAACCAAATAGCACAAGTCCTCCATTTAGAAGAAAAACACAGATAGACTTATGTGTCATTCACTGAATTTTGTGTATGAGTGTCTCAATTTCTTTCTTTCCTTCTTTCTCCTTCCTTCCTTCCTTCCTTCCTTCCTTCCTTCCTTCCTTCCTTCCTCCCTTCCTTCCTTCTTTCCTCCTTTCCTTCCTTCCTTCCTTTCTTTTTTTCTTTCCTTCTTTCTCTCTTTTGCTGTGGCGAAAAAGAAACTTGAAGAAGATAGGTTCAGGTTCCGGTCCATGATGGCAGAGGAGTCACAGGAGCAAGAGCTTGAAGTAATTGGTCGCACGATCCCGGAGCCATAAGCAGACAGCAGTGACGGTGTGCATGCCAGTGCTTGGCTCACTTTCCCGCTCACACAACACATTAACACTAACGATCTCAGGAGTTCACCGACACGTTGGTACATGCAGAGAGGACTGTGTCTCCGGTACCTGGGTGTGACCCTTTGCTCTTCCTAACTGCACAAGTAGCTGCTAGACAGGATGAAATGAAGATTTTGCGCTGTAGATATTTAACGATCACAATCAGAAGGGCAAACCGTAGTCTCCTGGCCACTAGGATAAGGACTCTTTTGTTATCCGGGTGGCTTTTCCAACTTCATGACTGACCACACGTGTCCTCCTTGTTCTGTGCCCTAGCCACAGAGATCTTTATAGAGCTTCAACCTACCACCTTTTTTCCTGATTCATCTTTTTCCCTTGTAAATCCTTTTCTGACTTGCCTCATTGTGTTGGTGTGTGTGTGTGTGTGTGTGTGTGTGTGTGTGACTTCTGCTTTTAACTTGCGGTTTCGTTTTTCGTTTTCCAGTCAACATTCCGTGTGAATCACCACAGCGATTCCGGTGTGACAACAGCCGCTGTGTTTATGGCCATCAGCTGTGCAATGGTGTGGATGACTGCGGAGATGGAAGTGACGAGAAAGAAGAGCACTGTAAGTAGCGTGGGAAAAGGGGAAGACAGAAACCAGGGTCCTTGGCTGTTCGTGAGCTGTTTCTCCGGGGCTTCTCATCGTCCTGGAGTGGTGGGTCACAGACATCGTGAATGCACACACTGCTCACACGCCACACCCTTCCTCTCTCACCTGAGTGCCCAATCTTTGCTTAAGCACTTAAATAAGCTGCTTTCCTGTTTCTTGTGAGAGAAAAATGAGAGAAAAGACTAAGTGCTGCTTGAGTCACGCTCCACGAGGTTAAGGATAATTTGTTGTCAAAGACGAGGACTCCACAACCTACAGTTGATAATTGCTCATCTGGCATGTGAATGTTTAATTCTTCCCGTGCTCAGCTGAAAAGATCATGTGAAGTAAGGTGCCACCGTGTTAGCATAGCTCACCTGGTATCCTTCCCGGATATGGAAATCCGTTTCATGGAGGAGAAAAGATGATGTATTATCTTTTAAAAGTCTATTGTTTTGCTATTTTATGTGTTTGGGTGTCTTGTCTGCATGTATGTCTACCTCTCATGCTTGCCTGGTGCCCAACCCAAGACTGGAAAATTGTGTCACCTAGACCTGGAGTTAGAGACATTGCGAGCTGCTTTGTGGGTGCTGAGAATTGAAAACAGGTTCTCCTGGAGAGCGTCCAGTGCTCCTAACCACTGATCCAGCTCTCCGTCCTTAGCGGATTAAAGAGAGAAGCTTGAAACTGGCTGTATTTCACATTGAAGTATTGGGAATAGTTGTACTTCTGTCTATAAGTTACTCTGTTGAGAGAGTTGATCAGTCTTTTGCTTAGAAGGAGACCACTGAGCAAATGGGAACAAGTAGCTTGTTTTAATTATGTTTCCCGTCCCCAATGAAAGCACGATAGAAATTTTATTTCATTCTACTTGCAATGAATAGATTAGACTCTTTGCGATCACCAGTACCAGTTCTGGGCTAGGATGACATGGGAAAAGCCTGAGTTTTACTGGAGTCAATACTTAACAGCACCTCGGCACTCTCTACGGCATGGAGGCATCAGACATAAGTGGTATATTCAGCCCGTGTGGATATTGTGAAGGCCCCTCTTGGATCAGAAGGGATCCGGTTAGGTCGGGATGACTCTGCCAGGAACATCTATGCCTCCTGTGCTTCCAAGATGCTGGCCCTCCTCTTTAGCCCTAGTGTCTTGTTTGCTTTCCTCCCCATATGATGTGCTATGTGGACCATGCCCTCCTAAAGGATGTACAGCTGTCTAATGTCACTTGTAGTAGGTTGGAGCCCAAGACTCCTTTCAAGAAAGGAAAGATTTTGGTTAATGATGCACAGTACAACACAGTGTACTGCATCTTAACCTCTGTAAACTGTGAATGCGTTGAGACTATTACTTTTAAAGATAATAGTATTTAATATGACAAATTCAGCCGTTTGGTATTCTGCTGCTACTAAAGCTATAACGGGCTATCAGAATTCTATTGGTAGAATACATCCGCTTTTGAGACTGTGTTTTTGAACAAGAAACAGGAAAGAAACAACGCGTAGTCTGGGTAACATTTTTGTATTCCTAGCCATATGTTAATGAGCTGATGAGTGTATTTTCTGTTCGAAGCACTATGAATTAGCTTCTCTCATTCACCAATTTGAGGGATTATCTTTAAAATCATTGTTTTTAAGATGTCAATTCTTGAATTTCTTTCTTGCTCTTTTTTTAAAAAAGATTTATTTATTTCTTGTATGTGAGTAAACTGTTGGCTCTCTTCAGACACCCCAGAGGAGGCCTCAGATTCTGTTGTGAGCATCAGATGGTTGTGAGCCACCATGTGGTTGCTGGGATTTGAACTCAGGACCTCTAGAAGAGCAGTCGGTGCTCTTAACTGCTGAGCCATCTCTCCAGCCCCTTTCCTTGTCTATTCGATGTCATTGTTCTGGATCCATTCTTCCCACTGTCAAAATAGCACACGTTAGAAAACCATATACAGGTTATAGTCTTCCTGAATCATGTTTTAATTCACGCTTAAATTTCATGATGAATCAAAGGGTTCTGGTCTTGGCATATTCAGCCACACACTTCTCTCAGGGACCTAGAAGGAATATGAGCTGTTTGCCTCTGCTCAGTTCTAAAGTAGACAACTTCACTGAATGGCGTTCCTCTGAGAAACCTCTTTTATCTGTCTCCTTTCTTATTTTCTCACACACCTTTGTAACACTTCACAACCACTTCTGAGTTAGGAGGAAGAAGGACATTTCGTTGAACCTTGGTGTCCCTTGGCCTGTGTTGTTTATCTTAGAGCCTTTTAACCTACAAATTCTTCCTACCTGGGACTCCCGTGTGGTCAGCTTGTCCCATACTGCAAAGGTTTTTACCCTTATTTTCTTGCATATCTGTTAATATAACAACCAGTTCTGACCATCTGTCTTTCTTAAACACCTTTGCTGAGTAAGGACAGGCTGGGCACACTGACACACTCCTTTCTAACGTCTTTCCCTAGACTCTCAAGTGCTGTAAGTAAGCACATGATCTGCCTTCTCTCTCCACCCACTGCACTGCCATTGTATATAACCTTGATCTCCCTACTGTTAAGCCGATGCCAAATATTTTCAGTTTTTGATTTAGAAAGATCCTACTTCTCTCATCGCTCTGTATTACTCAGAGTAATTGATTTTGCAGCAAACCAAGAAATCTCTGAGTCTTAACACAACAAAGAGTTCTTTCTTGTGTGTATAAAGGACCGTGCAGCTTGCCGGGCATCCATCTTGGAGCTAGCCACCTGACATACCTGCCTGCCAAGGTTCCAACCCCAGCATAGGAGACAGTGTGAAGGCACATGGGCTTTGAATTGCTTTAGTCCAAGGGTGACATATGTCACTTCCAATTCACAGCCCAATGGCTAGAACTCATCACTTGGTCTCAATCTAGCTGCAAGGGAGCCCGGGAAAAGTGGGGGAAGCATGCATTTATCTGTGAATGGACAAGTGAAGCAGTCTGTTTCAGTGAGGAAAAGTTTTGACTTTGCCTTGTTCTTAAATTGCAGGTAGAAAACCAACCCACAAACCGTGCACAGACACTGAATATAAGTGTAGCAATGGGAACTGCATTTCGCAGCACTACGTGTGTGATAATGTGAATGACTGCGGAGACCTTTCTGATGAAACTGGTTGCAGTAAGTAAACACTTAGTTTTATATTTCACGATGGTAAAATAACCAGACAGGCTCTCAAATGGCCCAGATGGACCTCAAACACTGTGTAGTCAAGGATCACCTACAAGTTTGTATTCTCCCGGCTCTAGGTTCAAGTGCTAGGATTAGAGGCTTGTACCATCATGTGTGGCTCCTTCTTTTAAGTAGAAGAAAGGGTTGGAGGTGGTTAGTATAATCAAAGGATGGATTTGGTTCACTTGGAACTGTTGAGGTCATATTAGTTCACTCCTTTGACATCCCTTCATAGCTCACATGCACACAATTTAATTGTTACTGCCCCACTGGGTGGCTGGTATTGTCCATCTCAGTATTGATGCTCAAGAAGTTTAAGTCTCTTGCTGAGGAGCAAAGAGAGTAACAGAAGCAGAAATTAAGCGTCTATGGGACTCCAGGCAAGGAGAGTGGCCTCTGGTGCCTTCAGGCAGCTGCTGTGTTATTTTCGACACAGTCTAAGCTCTTGCAGTCAGTCAACTAGCTATTGTGTGTATGCGTACTCAAGCATGCCATAGGGTGTGTACATCAGAGTAAAATTGTATGGTATGGTTCTTTCCATAGGTTCCAGACATGGAACACAGGCTGTCCCAGTGGCCTCTGTGGGAGCTATTTAAACTCTGAGAGCCTGAAACTGGTTCTTTAGCTCCGTGTGTTTTCAACTTCTTGGGTATTACATGGTTCCCTCCTGAATTGTCCATCTGCCCCCCAACCCCAGCCATACCCTGAGGCATCCAGAAGACTTTTTGATAGTTACTAATGACCACACTGAGTTGGCTTGCCACTAATCTCACCCTTTCAGAGGGACTTGGAGCGCTTGTTAAAATAAAGTGACTTGATTAAGTTTTTGATAGAATTTGGAAAGCCAGGTGGCAGATTTTGACACAGAGACTGATACGTAAACAGCTTCAGAAGGCTAGCAAATTTCCAAGTTTGACTTATGCTAAATGAGACTTCCTCTCGTTGCCTGTGCCTGTGTTTAGGGCAATACCTTCTATTCAAGTGGAATTTCACTGAAAGTTGGTTTAGTTAAAGGAAATAAGCAGTATCACATTAAATTCTTTTTAGATGTGACATGGAATTCAGATATGGGCTTGTCATTCATTTGACACGGGTATAGAATTCTTTCATCTTTCTTTCTTTTTCTTCCTCTTTTTTATTTCAAAACAGGGTCTCACTGTGTAACCCTGACTGTCCTGGAACTCACTATGTAGACTATAGTGTCTTTGAACTCATGGAGATCCACCTGCCTCTCCTTCCCACATGCTGGGATTAAAGGCGAGCTCCACGAGGTGTAGAATTATTTATGATGCCAGTGCTCAGGGTCCCCCAGGCCCCTTACCTTTTTCTCTTCTTTCTTCCTGGTTCCTCACTACTTCCCCTTCTCTTCCTCCCTTTACATTCTGTGTCACTGTTGAAGTCAAGATAGGAGTTTTAAAAAATTAAGATGTAGATCATGATGTTTTGAAAATACAGAGAGAAATCATTGCTTATGCATCACATGCATGTGACACGTGCATCGCCTGAGCATGAGTGTGCCTAGAGCCCCCAGACCTGTCAATTACTACATTTTCAGTCATGGGAAGACATGCACATTTTCCTAGCACTATTTGATTATAGAGGAAATAACTCGAAGTCAGGCTGCAGATAGAATTTCTGTGATTGTAAAGGTAAAGTAACTTGCTATTTCTGTGACATTTTTATTCCTTTTCTTTAATAAACTGGAAGCTAGACCGGCTGGCTTATAAAGAGAGATCCATATGCTTATGTTTGTAGAAGCTGGTTGCTAGGCAACTGCTCTGGCACAAAGCTGCACGCCCAGCCTTAATGCCACTGTTCTGTGGACCAGGGTGAGGGCTAGATGCTCCTGGTCTTCAGATGAAAGAAGTTGTGTGGAAATCTTCCATCCCAAATGCTGTGATAGCTCTGCTCTTGTTAAGGCCTCTTACCTTGGAGGAATAATGATTCAGTCAAAGGAGCGCTTTCTGTATTCTGGATCTCTAAATTACAGTTGGACTTCAGAGATGAGAGAGGACTGCACAGTCCAGTGGTAGAGTCGTGAGAACGTTTCGCTGTAGAGATACTATGGCATTGCAGAGAGAATCACAAGCTTGCCAACCTGTGCAAAGCAGAAAAATTCCCAGAGACACCCAAAACGCTGAAACTGTCCCATGAAGAACTAGGAAACTTGGAAAGGTGTATTTATTTTGCAATATATAGTTATTGGCAGCTCAGACGTCTAAGCTTTCACGACTGTAATTGTAAAGTGGGCAGTGGTCAACTGAGTGGCATTCTCCTACTCTTGAAACTCATTGTTTTTAGTCTATCCTAAATCTATAAATGAATACCTTCATTACGCCATAAGGAATCCTGCGATGCGGTCAGGGAGACAGAAATAGAAGCCTCCTTTCATCTGAATCAGGAAAGTCCGCATTTTCTTTAGCTGAAATAATTATAACCCGGTAGCCAAAACACATTTCATTTGAAAGGTAGATGAGGCTTGACTCCTGAGGCCAACACGGCTCACCACTCCCTCATTCAGCTTCTCCACATGACCTAAGATTGGGAGTAGGTGACAGAGGATGAAAGAAAGCTGACAGTGACAGGAATGGGTGACTTGTAGAGATTGCCAGGGACAAGATCAACAGGCAAGGATGAGAAAAGGGATTTGGACAGAATCCATGCTGTGAGGAATTTATCCTGGATAATGTAGACCTCAGAAAATTAGGGATAAGAATAGCCTTTTAGCAGGCTCCAACACAAACAAGCTATCTTTTGCTTATTATAAAGACAATAACGTCTAGAGATGTTAATAATAAGTAGAGACTGGGTGTAGCTCAATATTCATGTCGTAGAGTGGCATGCATGTTTAGCATGTGCAAAGACCTAAGGTTGAAGACTCAAGCACCAGAAGAAATGAATTTATCTAAATCTCATAACCAATAAAGCTTTACTCCACTTTGTATGTTATTTCTACAGTTGATACACTATTTTAAACAATGTTGCAGTCTTTTTCCGTTTGTTTTTAGATATTTCCCATAGCAAAGTATCATTTGAAGCCTCAGATCTTCATAACAACCCATAATATAAATAATCAAAACACATCGTTTCTGAGATATATGCTTCCTTTTATATTTTAACGTCTCAAAATGAAGTACATTTTACAAATCATAACGTGTCATAGTGCAAGTTCTCATTTTCTGTATCACTAATGGTGTATCAGTGGTAACTTAGAGATTTAAGACAGCACAGTGTATCTTATTTCTTCCTTACTGTTGAAAATATAATTATGCTCTTTTTAAAAACCTGTCAGTGCTATAATCCTTAAACACAAATCGTAGCACATCCTTTTATCCCTCCCTAGGGGAAATTCATTAGTAGAGTGGCAGTAAAAAGATATGAATATATTATTTTTATTGATTATCTTCTGTGTTGCTGGTAATGGAACTCGGGGCCTTCTGCGTGCTGGGTAATTCTTTATCACTAAGCTACAATGGCAGCCAATCAGGGGTATCATTAAAGTAGTGTAAGAGGAATGTATATTATAAAATTCCTGCTATATATACTAATTAAAGGCTTTAGATATGAACTAGACAAATTCCTAGGCAGACACAAACACTAAACTGTATCAAAAAGTATAAAAGGAAACCTGAACAAACTTGTTTAGCGATGTGTAGTTGTTGAGAGTTCAGATTCAGTCTTTGTAATAAGCATCTTGTGTGTGTATGTAAGTGTATCTTACTACACCTCGATAAACACTTTCAATTAATTGGCTAATACTAGGCAAAATTATAATCTTATAACTAATTTTGTTCTAACCCCCCCTCTCTGTGTATGTGTGTGTTTGCACATGCGCACAAATATACTTACTGTCTGTCTACCTAATCGCATAATGAGCAAGAACATGCAGTGTTAGCTGTGCAGCCTCTGGTTTCATAATTTCTGGCTCTGGTGTTGGATACTGTGTCTGAGGTGAGCCTGGTAGAGCTGTGTATGATGGGAAATGGCCTCACGGCTCAAAGACCAGTGCACATTTGTGTAGATGACATCAGGGCTTCCGGAAAAGGGTCATATGAAGGCGCTGTGTAGTTGGCCATGTGTCTGTGTGCTGGTGGCTGACCTGCCTCTTATCCTTCACTTACAATGCTGAGATTTTGTTTTCCAGATCTAGGAGATAACAGAACGTGTGCTGAAAACATATGTGAACAGAACTGTACCCAGCTGAGCAGCGGAGGCTTTATCTGCTCCTGCAGACCCGGGTTCAAACCTAGTACTTCGGACAAAAATTCCTGTCAAGGTAGAACAATTTTCCTTCGATTGTTACTTAGGGAACTTTGCATTTTTTAAGGTTCTCCACCTATTGCCTTTTAATTAAGCCATTGAGGTAATTTCCTTAATGGGCTGACCTCCTGGTGCACAGTGTCAATAATGGATTATTGACACTTATGTATTATTATACCTAAGTCAGTGAAATAAAAGCAGCAGAAACCAAAAGGCTCAATCTCTTCGCCATGAGTCAAATCCCATGTATTTATTACATACCTACTTAGGCAAGACATAAGTAAGTTCTGTGGCATGGGCTCAGAAGGTAGCCCATCAAGGCGAGAGATGACTGTGATTTTATGTATTTTTCATCATGCATATTACTATGTCTAACTCTTGACACTACTAGGGACTGAACCTAGCAATCTATCACAAAGTTACCACTCCAACCACTTAAGGGATAATTTAAAGAGTTCTTTTGGTTATTAAAGCAGATCAGTTGTTACACCAAATGGGTGGCTCCTCTTGGAGCCGTTTCGTTAACAGAAGGGAAGCGATGCCAAACATCAACCATATAGATGTTTGTAGCAAGGAAGCATTTGCCTTACTATTGCATGAAGTCATGCAGCTTTACTTAAATCACCCTCTGTCTGTCGTTGACCAGCTTTTGGCGGGGTGGGGGTGGGGGTGCTTTAGGTTCAGTGGTAGTCCATTGAAGTTTTCCTTTTATTGTGGAATGTGTTCAACACATTTTGGTTTCCTGTGCACTCTTCTTGGTCCTCATTGCTTGGGAATTCTAATTCTGAATGGGGCAGAAAATGTGTTGCATTCTTGGTTCTTAATTTTGCCTGCAGACATCAATGAATGTGAGGAGTTTGGCATCTGCCCCCAGAGCTGTCGAAACAGCAAAGGAAGTTATGAATGTTTCTGTGTCGATGGCTTCAAGTCTATGAGTACCCATTATGGAGAACGGTGTGCAGCTGATGGTACGATGGGTCCATGTTTGGAACAAGTCACCTGACATAGCAGGAAATTAATTTCCACTTTCATAGTCTCAGCTACGTCTTTCCTAACATCAAATCATTAGGTTTACAATTTAGGCAAACCTAAGAACCCAGCTAATGAAAAAAAGGATAAATAGTGTATGGAAGTGACAAGAAGAGAAAGACTAAGTCAGAAACATTATCTTCCAAACTGCAGAGATCTGCTCTAAATCGACATTTCCTAGTAAAGGAGTTTATGGCTTTATTTAGGATTTGAAGTTGGTTCTAGACGTTAAGAAATGTATCGAGAACACGGTGGGTTAAACTGTCCAACATGTCTACGTAACACAGAGCTGGGTGATTCAGGTACGTGCTTGTCAAGCAGACCTGGGTGTTTTATCCTCCAAACAGCTTTCGAGGGAGCAGAAACCAGAGCGAAGTATTTGAACAGCTGGTCTTGCAATTAAGCAGCAAATTAAAAAAAAAAAGTTTAAATCTTTTAACTGAAGGGGATAGCTGAAATAAATTTGAATATTCATATAAAACATAATGTCAAGTCTGAGGAATTATATGCAATGAACTTTTAAAAGTCACTTAAATTACATTTGATTGACATTTTTGCAAGTAAATTAAAAATTTAAAATTCTAGAGAAGTATTTTGGGATGAGTCACCGTCGAAAGAGCTGCTTTAAGTTTTAAAAAAAAATCCCTAAAAATTCGAGAACAAGCTGGCTTGCCTCTCATTAGCTAGCAGTTAAATTGGGCTGTGGAGGTGATTATCTGTTAAGACAATCACAAACCCTGCCAGTCAAGAGCTGAGAGCAGATTGCTCCCTGGGATGCTCTGGGCAGGACCTTGAACTATTTCTTCAGTGAGACTCCATGTCTACATTCTTATCAGTGGATGACTTGTGGTAAAAATGGGTGATCTTTGCAGTAGTCTTGTCTAAACTGCCATTGGGCACAAGTAAATACAAAACTCTATAAATTAGTTTAAAAACAAAAAAAGTGATGCTCACATCTCTGGATTTTGACTCCCAAGGATAGCCAGCCGTGAGGGTCAGGTTTCTCTAAAAGTAACTCCTCCCCCTCCTTCCTCCTCTTATCCCTGCCCACAAGTGAAATACCTTTAGTGCATTTAATACCTACTTCTTAAACATTCCAGTGGCGTTCAGAGAGACAAAGCAGCCCTTTGTTGGTTTACAGGAAGCCCTCCTCTCTTGCTCCTGCCTGAGAATGTCCGAATCCGGAAGTACAATACCTCCTCTGAGAAGTTCTCAGAGTATCTGGAAGAGGAGGAGCATATCCAAACTATTGACTATGACTGGGATCCCGAGCACATAGGCCTCAGTGAGTATGAGACTTGAGACCGGTCATTGCATTGATTTTCTTGATTCTTAGATGGTGAGTTTGTGGGGATTTCCATTTCGTACCCAATGGAGTTTTATGGCCTGATTGGAAGTGGAGGCTCCTGTCCTAACCCTAACCTAACCCTGGATCTTCACTGTGGACTTGGGTCCCTGTCAGAGTTTCTTGACTTCCCATTGAAACTTCTCTCCACGTCTCCTTGTATTTTAAAACCCCCTATCTTTGCATACACAGCTACCCCATGCTTTCTACCACAGCATTGTGGCAGATTTCTGAGCACCCGATGTCACCACTGTGACATTCTGTCAGAGTCCCACAAAAGCTCACCATGAGGCAATAGCATTTTGTACGTGCTTCTAGACGCATGCTACATGCCTTTTGCAGCTAGTGGTTCGAATGTCTCTTCTAATTGTGTGCCCTTTGGAGACTGAACCTAATGCATGTCTACAACCCCAGCTCCTGACTGATATCTACTGTAGACAGTGTATACAGAGGGCACTAAAAGATCTTGGCTGGATGAAGGAAAAAATGAACAGTGCCTGTCGTTGGGCATGGTCTTCTGTCCTTATGTCCTGTTGTCTAGAGTTTTGACATCAAGCATTGTTACAATTCTTTAGATCTCATTTTTTTTTTTAGACTGTAAAGTATTAGTAATAATCTCATTCTTATCTACCTGAGAGAGTTTTTGTGGGGGGTGGTGGTAAATGTAACAACATGTGAAATGTTTATGATCTACTAATAATGATGCCAATGCAAAACGTATTATGCTATTTTCACATTTATTTATGCAATGCAATATTTTTCTTTTCACCTCTAAGTTTATTTCAAGATGATACCTGTTTAGGAAAGAAGTGTATGCCCACCATGCTCTGAATTTCAGTCTTAATCTTTGTGTGATCAGAGTAACCTTTGTGTTTATTGGATGGGGGCAGGAGGCTTACAAGTTAAAAGTCTCCTGAACTACTAGGTTGTGGGCCCTGTCTTGGGTGGACCACATTGAATACCCATTGAATAGCCATTGAATAACTCCTCAGCCTTTCGGTTATGACCAAGTATAAAACACCTTTTGTATCTTGTTGTAGCAGCGGAAGTTTCTGGTTCAAGTATGATGTGTATTGAGGTTTGATGTAAGGGAATTAATTGCATTATGAAAGCGAGGAGGTAGAGAGATCAGTGCATGAATCTATGAGAGCCAAGACCCACTCTTACTGTGCATTCCTCTCTAGGTGTTGTCTATTACACTGTGCTGGCACAGGGCTCTCAATTCGGTGCTATCAAACGTGCCTACATTCCCAACTTTGAATCTGGTAGTAACAATCCCATACGTGAAGTTGACCTGGGCTTGAAATATTTAATGCAGCCAGATGGATTAGCCGTGGACTGGGTCGGAAGGTAAATCTGTCACTCGTCTCTCTTGCCCATTTCATTTTCATGAAGGAGTTCCGAGTCACCAGGGCACATGTGTTATAATGGGAGCTCAGCAGCTGGCCCAGATCAGCCCTGCATGGGCCAGCTCTGGCTACAGCAATCACCCCTGCTTGCCTCTGTGTGCAATGCAGACATTGTCCTTTTCTGTATTCAGTGTACACCACAAGATTCTATGTTAGATGTAAGAGCTCGGTATTCCGAGACTAACTTTGATCATGGCAGTGTTCTTCAAGTGTATTAATTACTTAGAGATTAAACATCTCATCTGATCATTATTTGGGAAAAAGGACAAGCCACAGTTTTTAGTATCCAAGCTAACTGATAACCAACTGGAGAGTAAATAGAGCCTTTACTCCTGTTTGTTCTGTTCTGTTGGGCTATCTAGAACCTTCTAGCTCACAGTTTGGATGACCTCTAGCTTAGAACCCTCCGTAGAATCTTGCTCACACTGATGCCTGATATCAAAGTATTACCAATTACCCCTTCTTCCTGGAAGAGGCTCGCATGGCCAGACACTGGTGGAAGAGTGTCTTGACCTTGAAAATGAAATAAGAAAGGGAAGCCTCAGTGGCTCCCTACCTGCCTGGAGAATGGGGAATCATTTGAAGTACAAATTCATTTTTCCCTTTAACAATCTTGCCCAGGGAGATTTGAGCTTCTCCAAAGAAGTTAATTGAGTCCCCAGTGTGCCTGGAGGCTAACAGAAGGTTCACCCTCAGCAGAAAACCTGGCCTTAGGGAACCCATTACAGAAACCTCTGGCTGTTAACTCACCTGCAAGGAAGTGGTAGTGGCCCTCCCATCTGAATTTTACCTTTTTCTGAACTGAGGGGTGAGGGAACTAAGACCCTGCAAGAGTTCATTCTGTTTGCCAGAGAGTGGGCTCACAGCCTTAGGCATGGAAATAGGGCAAGGCTAGGCTTTGCTGAGCTTTTATTTTGAAATGTTACTTCCACTCATCTTTGGGGCCAATGCTCAATTCTCCTTGATTACAGTTGTGCTCATTGCCAAGGGAGAAGAGACTCATGGGCAGTAAGAATGAAAAACCACACGCCTTAGTCTGCCTGTGGAAGCATGTGACAAGCACAGCTACAGCGGCTGTGTATTTTCAGGTGCTCGAGTGTCGGTTGCCCTGGCTAGAAACTTACACATTAAATTTTCTCATTTCTTTTTAAATCATTGGTCCAGGCATTTCTGTTGTTTAACTCTGTCCCTCTACATCCAGGCATATTTACTGGTCAGATGCTAAGAGCCAACGGATTGAGGTGGCTACCCTCGATGGAAGGTACCGGAAGTGGCTGATCACCACCCAACTGGATCAGCCAGCTGCCATTGCTGTGAATCCTAAGCTAGGGTAAGTATTTGAAGAGCTGCTCTAGTCAATATATAGCTTCTACTGGAGAAACACCACTTTGGGATGTGCCTGAGAATCCATCTGCTTACACGAATCCTCTTTCTGCACTTTCGTTTGGATGCATTAAAAAGCATCTTGCTGATTGAAATTCCGCTGGCAATTTGGTTGTGTTTCACTGGCGATAAAATTTTATTTCCAGAGTGTGAAAAATACATAGAGGTCCTGTTCATACACAGACATTGCTTACTTATAGAAACATTACAGTCAGTAGCTGACCTCCCTGTGAGAGAGAACTAGTTTGGTCTTTTCCTCTTGAGTTTTGACATTTACACGGATATTTAGCAAGCACATTGCCTCTCTGGACAGGACCGGTGTTCTGTATTTGTGTTTGAAACACTGAGTTATTATTACTTTGATTTTGTGGTCTTCCCTATGTGAAATCATGGCCCTTAGGCAGTCAGTGGTGATGCTTAAACTGTGCTTCCCTGAGAAGATCTAACTCCTAACGAGGGCTTGGCCTTAACACCAAAACTATGCTTCTCGTGTGTAACATATATTGGAAATCAAGAGTGGTCTTTATAGAAACAGTATTACCCACACTCGGGAAAGCGGTCGGTTGCACCATTGGCAATGCTTCCAGTGCCACAGAGCGAGGAAGCTGCGTGAGTTGCTTCAGTCAGGAAATTTTCCGTTATAGGCTTATGTTCTGGACTGACCAGGGAAAACAGCCCAAAATCGAGTCTGCCTGGATGAACGGGGAACATCGCAGCGTTCTGGTTTCTGAGAACCTTGGCTGGCCAAACGGTCTTTCCATAGATTACCTGAATGATGACCGGGTCTACTGGAGCGACTCCAAAGAAGATGTCATTGAAGCCATAAAATATGATGGGACTGACAGGAGACTTATCATAAATGAAGGTTAGCAGTTAGGATTTGTGTCCCAGTAATGCTCTAACATATTTTCACTAAGTCTTAGGATACGGCTTATGTAATTCCTCAGATTTGTTTCCACCCGGCTGCTCTATTAAATCCAAACTAATTCACAACAATAGTCCTTTTCACATTTCACAGATCGGATCATGAAAGAACTAAGGTTTCTGTTAGGCCCCTCTGAGACTGTGTCTTCCTGATGTTAAGTCTTGTGTGTTCTTACTAATATATGAATAACTGCCTCTAGGCCTGTTCATCTTCCGTGTGCTAGCCTGTTCTCATTTGCCATGTGCTAGCCTGTTCTCATTTGCCATGTGCTGGCCTGTTCTCATTTGCCATGTGCTGGCCTGTTCTTGTGCTCAACCAGAAACATGTAAGGAAAGGAGTGTTTTGTTTTATTATTCAAAACCTAAAACAGACATCTTACAATCCAGGACATACCACATTTCTCCTTACTGGCTAGTATTCTCTTACATTTAAAGTGGGGGATGGGGAGGGTCTTAGCATTGTTTTTTAAAGATGGAATTAAATGGGCAGCTTTAAAGTCAGACCATTCATACCGACTCGGTTTAAGTTTTCCTGGATTCTCCATGTGCCTCTTTCAGAAAGTCTGCCCAAGCACACTACATAATTACTTCCAGCCAAATGACTGGGTATCGTGGCTCACTAGCTCTGCTCTGTTTCTCCTATTTCTGTGCAGCGATGAAGCCCTTCAGTCTGGACATCTTCGAAGACAAGCTATACTGGGTAGCTAAGGAAAAGGGAGAAGTGTGGAGACAAAATAAATTCGGGAAAGAGAACAAAGAGAAAGTGCTGGTGGTGAACCCGTGGCTCACTCAAGTTCGAATCTTCCATCAACTGAGATACAATCAGTCAGGTGAGACCAGCCTCGGGAAGAGGTGTTCCTCGTGGACCCGACACCTTATTTTGGAATACTGGATATAGTGTCAGTGGATGAGAAGGGTCATAATGGGGGAGTAGTTCTGGTTGGGTGCGTCAAACATTTTGAGTGTAGAAAGAGAACATTCTAGGCTGAATGAGAAGATATAAGTCCTGAGCACACAAAAAACTCATTAGAAACGTTTCAGTCCGTGCTTGACATTTACAGAGATAGACTTTTAGGCCACAGACTCTAGCAGACATGAATGTCTCGTGAACGTCAGGAATCGTGTTCATTCTTAAGATGGCAAAGACGTAAGGAAATACCTCTTTCTTTCTGCACCAATCAGACCTGCTTCCTAGGTTACCTGTGTTCTAGATCATGTTTCTGCATTGTGGGGAGAAAAAGACAGGATATTTTTGAAATGAGCAAAGACTTGGCCTTTACCAAGTTATCTATTACCAGATTCTTTCTTTAGCACTAGCATAACTGTCACTTCTCGTCTCAGGGGGAAACATTTGATAACTCGTCATAAAACCAATGGGATGCCTTTAAGCTTGATTCTATCCAATCCAAAGCTCAATTTATTTGTTTTTCTCACTGTTTTGGTGGTCTGTCTCTGGCTGAATTCTTCTATAAGCATGCATAAGTCATTCCCATCTAATCTGTATTTCTGAATTGGGGACAGAGTTCACAGATGTCTGAGACCCTGTATTAGCCTTGAGGCTCAAGTGATCTTGTGCCTTTCATGACCTGGTGACCAGGTCCACAGTAAAACAGAAATCCAGGACATTCCTCCAGTCACTGCAGCTCTGGTTCCCAGGCTGATTCAGAGGACGGCCTGGGGTTCCTCTTACTTCTCAAACGTGCTAGATTGACGTTCACTCTGGATCAACAGTCCTTAGGTTTTAGCATGGATCAGACTGGCAGACCTTGTTAAACGTGGCTTGCAGTGTCCTACCTGTAGGCGTTCCCGGCCATGGTGCTTTCAGGGCAATGTGAAACCAGTTCGCCAGTCCTTTGCTACTCTGTGCAGACATCAGATGTAGATTGGTTACAATGCAGATGCCTAGACTTCACTTGAACTTCTGAAGCAGAATCTGAATTTATGCTGATGTAATGTCACCTAAAAATGTAAGGGTCTCTCCTCCAGAAAGTTGAAAAAATAGTCAATTGGGGCAGATTTGGATGTGGCTTTTGTAATGTGTCTGATATCTGATAATTGATATCAGATAATCTGATATCTATGCCTTAGCCAAGATTGTATTTTGGTTGGTGGCAAATAAAGATCACAGAATATTAGTCTGAGTAAGGATCTGGGAAACATGACTCTAATTTAACCCTCGGATCCTTCACAACCCATGTGGGAGTATGTTTCAAATGATTCTGAGATTATATGACGTTTCAAGATGGTACTAGTTAGGCTCCATCCCAACGTAATGTTTTGAGTGACTCCCAGCTCATTCTGTCAAATCAGTTAATTTTATTTACAAAGAAACTGAAGCCCACAGTAAAATTCTTTCCAGAAGGTTTTGTAGAAAGCTCTGGGTAGATTTGATGTTATGACCCACCTGGATTTGGGCAATGGCAAGTCTTGTTATAAGGCATTCATTGATCTTTTGAGCCATTTAAAACTGCTTGGTACTAACAGATGTCAAGATTATGCCTGAACCAAGCAGACACTCACCTTCCAACAGCAGAGATGAATGGGCAACAGTGGAGACTGTGACTAGCACAGAAATCACATGGGAGGTCTGTGCCACTTTGGTAGGGTGGCACAGAGGGTCATGTAGGTGAGTGTGGGTCTCCAGGGAACAAGTGGCCTAGAGGTCCTGGATGCTGCTTGGGCAGAGCCACATCAGTTAGTAGGCCTGCCTTGGCTGAGGTACCCAGTCTCCTGTCAGGATCTAACTCTGTTCTCATCTCTTTCCCAGTGTCCAACCCTTGCAAGCAGGTCTGTAGTCACCTCTGCCTGCTGAGACCAGGAGGCTACAGCTGTGCCTGTCCCCAAGGCTCCGACTTCGTAACTGGCAGCACTGTCCAGTGTGATGCAGGTGAGAATCCTCACTGCTTGGGAAGCCTCGGGGCCTTCAGGAACTCAGAAGATCCTGTGTGTTGTGATCTTTGCAGATTCAACTTGGGAGTAGCTAGAAAGGGGGATGAGGGAACCAGGAATTGCTGTGTGAGGCTCTGGGTGCCGTCATGTTGCTATTTATGTTATAAGGACGTTTCAAAGACTAAATTTTCTGTGAGACTCTTCCTCCTTTCTTCCTCCCCGTCACGGTAGATTCCCCCTTTTCCCCAGAATTCATTCGAGGTGGAGAACTATTTCCTGCGGTGGGAGGAGCTTACATAGAGCAGGGAGGGGCTTGAGGACACTGCTGCTTTTCTCACATGCACATTTCCGAATTTTAAACCATCAGAAGACTGTAGTTGACTCAGACCGAGGCTGAGAATGAGGTCCAGAATAAGGGAGCAGTGGTTTGGTCCTCGTGCATTCCTCTGGATGAGCTCTTCTCATCCCCCTTTCAGCAGCTCTTCTAAGCAGTTAACCCTGCAGCCTGTTTATGGCTAACATCCTGGGGACTTCCTAAAGTCAAAGCTGGTGGGGAAATGAAGAGACAGGGATAGTTTCTGTCTATCACTGGGGAAGCAAGCGGTTAAGCAAGGATTCATCTCGTTTGGAGAACATGCTCAGAGTGGAAATTCTGCTTTTCTTTATCCCTTCCCCTACCCTGTGTGTGTCTGGAGAACCATTGACAAGATTTTGGATTTTTTTGAGGCTGGAGAGATGGCTCAGTGGTTAAGAGCACTGGCTGCTTGTTCCCAGCCCCCACATATTGACTCACAACCAACTGTGACTCCAGTCCAAGGGGACCTGACAACTTCTGGCTTCTGAGGATGCTACACTTTGTAGTAGGAAGATACTGCACTTCTGTGGTGCGCAGACACACATGCAGGCAAACACAAACACTATAATATTCTCATTTAAAAGAATTCTATCCAAAGTAAGCTTATGAGTGGTAATAGTTGGGCCTTGATGTGGTCTATTGTTAATTAACTTATCAGTCAGGTCAGTGGTATTGATTTTGAATGTCCACTCTGTACTAGGTATGATTGAAACTACCAGAGATAATAGGCGTGAGAAAGCAGGCAAACCCTTCTCTCGCTGAGCTTACTGGCTAGTCGTACAATAAACCAAGAAACCTATGAGTATGTAACAGCACAGGTGTTTGAAATATAACGGATAAAAACGCTATGGACAGTGCAAGGCACAGGGGTGGCATGGTTACCTTGGCTAGCCTCTCTGATAAAGGGATCATTAAGTAGAGACCTATAGAGCCCAGAGAGTAGGCAAACTCTTCAAATAAAGTGCACCCGTGATAAATGCTTAACCAGGGAGTATGCTAGGGTTGAGCCAGGAGCAGTAATCCCAAGGAGGGATCCTTATAACGTAAGGGTATCTCTTGCTAGCTGTCCGCCAGGTATTTGTGCCTCTGTCTGTGTCTGTGTGTCTGCCTCTTGCCTTCTCCCATGCTGGTGCTCCAAAGTTTCAACCTGTGTCATAATTAAACTCTTAGACTTGATGGTTCCCAGAAGACAATCTGGAGAATTTCAGGTGACATAATGTATGCTCTGGATTTAGCATCCCCTCCCTGTTTAGAGGAGCAAAGTGCTATGACGTATCTATCTGCAAGCGTATGTAGTTCCCCCAAGAACTCATCACTGTTTAGGAAGTTCATTTGCCTTAGGGAGCAGGGGCTAGCCTATCAGTCAGTTGGCCTGACCCTCCCCACCCCCTGTCTCAGCCCGGGGCAGGTTTTGCATGGTGCAGTGCTCTGCTGCAGTGGGTGTGTGGCTGACTAACCCATGCATGGCTTTTCCTTTCTGCAGCCAGTGAACTTCCCGTCACCATGCCTCCCCCATGCAGGTGCATGCACGGAGGAAATTGCTATTTTGATGAGAATGAACTCCCCAAATGCAAGTAAGTCTGACTCATGGTCCCAGCTGTAGACCTTGACTCCTTTAAGGGAACCTGAGATCTCAATATAGCTGGGAAAACAAGTACTAGAGGCTCGCCCAACTCACCATTTCATATCTAACCAGCTTTTCCTCCTTTGGGGAAGTCCGAAGTGAGGCGTCGCTTCCCAAATCCTAACTGGCATCAGCCTCACCTGAAGATCTGGCTCAAATGCCTGGGCGCATTCTCAGGGACGCTGCACTTCTAACAACTCTTGGGAATGCCACAGTGTGGAGTTAGAGAGAGGACAGCACTATGTCTCCACATGCCACCTCCCACCTCACCTGGGAAGATGGCTTGGGGATATGGGCGAGCAACTGGCAGGAGAGATGCTCTAACACAAGGATCATGTCAAGCAGACGAGTCCGAAGGGAAACTGTCGTCGCAGAGCAAGATGAATTGTCTCTTCCTTGAAAGCGGTTGGAGGACAGAACACTGCCACCGTGTCTATACTTCCTCTCTAAGGAAGAAAGGCACGGAGCAAAGGATCCAGTAGGCTTATTTCCTTAGACTGACCGTCTAGGCGCTACTCCACCGCGATTGGCTTTCTAGAATGAGTGTTCTTAGGTTGGCAGAGTAATCAGATGTGGAGCGGGCTGCATTGCTCCTCATGCATCGCCCGATCAGGGCTCTCTCTGCCTCCATGCATGTACATCAGGCTAACTGAGTCTCCTTTTGATTCCAGGTGTTCCAGTGGCTATAGCGGAGAATACTGTGAGGTTGGGCTCTCGAGAGGCATCCCTCCAGGGACGAGTAAGTGTCAGGAATATGGTGACCTGTAATGGTCACAGCAGTCCGGTCTGGTCCATCCTCCTTATAACCCGGTGTTTGAAGGATCAGCGGCGAGCCCCTCCAGCCCTTCCTTGTCAAGGCGCTGTTGTTGACTCTGCTTCTTCCCTTTGTGTAGCAATGGCTGTTCTGTTGACCTTCGTGATAGTCATCATTGTTGGAGCTCTGGTGCTTGTTGGACTCTTTCACTACAGGAAAACTGGCTCCCTCTTACCCACTCTGCCCAAGCTGCCAAGGTCAGTTCTATTGGGAGGCGTGTAACAAACCGGCGTACGATGAATTTTTTAGAAGAACGATAGCTCACCTACTCCCATGATCTCAGGGTAGTCTTCATTTCTTTGCTTGTTTTATGAGGCAAGACTTATTTTTTTTTTTTTGTGTGGCCTCCACCTTGCTATGGGACCACACTTAGGAGTCACCATGTCCCCCAGTTCTGAGGACTGAGGGCTGTCACTGCCAGTCACGTGTCTTCCTGGAGCTCCCCCCAAAGCCTGTGCTGCAGGCCGTATTTTATCATGAAGGGCAGGCGAGGGCAGAGGTAGCTGTGGGTTGGCTTGGCTTTCTTCTACTGACCCTTTGGGAATGCGCTTTCATGTGCGCATGGAGAAGATTTGGTAATCTGGAAGGGAAGTAAACGTTACAGAGTTAAAAACAAAAATGTAACAACAACACAACACGTGGCTTTGCTTCATTCCAGCCTAAGCAGCCTTGCCAAACCCTCTGAAAATGGAAATGGGGTGACGTTCAGGTCGGGGGCTGATGTGAACATGGACATCGGTGTGTCTCCTTTCGGCCCTGAGACAATTATTGACAGATCCATGGCGATGGTGAGTGGGGTTTCCCTGGGATTATTTGAAGGCTTTCATTTACGCTATTTGATGGACCAAACTCTACTTATAAGGAATAAAGCTGAATTTGGGGAAACTAACGCGAGTACACTCTGTCCTCCGTAGGCCTTAGATGTGATGGAAATTGGCTCTACCATGTACCATCTAGTCACGGATAGGCAAGGAGCTGCCTTTTTCTGGCCCCGTGTGTAGAACAGGGATTTACCCAGCTCTTTGGAGAACCAGCATGTAGTACTGCGTTGGTCCTGTGGG
Organism: Rattus norvegicus; assembly: GCF_021556685.1. Taxonomy (NCBI): domain Eukaryota; kingdom Metazoa; phylum Chordata; class Mammalia; order Rodentia; family Muridae; genus Rattus; species Rattus norvegicus. The sequence goes on along the minus strand of NC_141536.1, from coordinate 53,420,831 downwards.
GGCTTCCTGTAATCTGGAAATCCACTTCCTGTGCGTTGTCTCCACCTCTAGTCATCCATCCTCAACCCTGCCTGAAGGAACAGTATTCTTCGTGCTACTTTATTTTCCTCTAGTTCCTTCCACCACCTATGCTCTTCTTCAATATCCCAGCCCAAGAGCATTAGGTGCATTAAAGGGCCGTAGAGAATTCAGCTGTAGGAAGAGTATTTGTGCTTTCTCGAACAGATGGCTTAGTTCATTTTTTATTAGTTGAAACAATAATTTGTTATTTAGACGCCATGGGTCTCTGCTAAGACCTTTGGGTGGCTTTGTGAAAGTGTCTGGTGTGCATCCAGGGATGAGGGAGGCGCCTTTCAACCTGGAGCAGATCAGTGGGTGTGACCTCTCTCTCTTTCTCTCCTCCCACCAGAATGAACACTTTGTCATGGAGGTGGGCAAGCAGCCTGTGATATTTGAAAACCCAATGTATGCAGCCAAGGACAACACTTCCAAAGTGGCCCTGGCAGTTCAGGTGAGATGTTTGTTCCATGATCTGTTTTCAGCCGTTGCTGCTCCTGTGAATTTTACAAAAATAGAAAGTATTAAGGTCATTTGCCTGCCTACATTTTTTTTTTTTTAAAATTCATCCTCTTTTAGGCAACCCTCAAGTTTACTCACTTTATTCTTTTTGTTATTTATCTATTTATCTTTTGAGACATAGTCTCATCATGTACCCCAGGCTGGCCTCCAACCTGCAGATATTTGCCCCTGCCCCTGTCCCTGCCCCTGCCTCTGCTGGGATTAGTGCTGTACTCTACCACACCAGACCACATTCATTTTATTCTTAATGTTCAAAGAGGATTCTGCCCACTGCTGTTACTTAGTTACTGTTACTTAGTGCTGCTACTTAGTTAACACTTGGTTGCCAGTATGTAGCTAGAACACCGTTTATCCCAAATATGGTCAAGGTGGGAATGAAGGGTGTAGACAATGCAGCAGGAGTTACATTAAATCAGGGTGTGACGGTGAGGTGTACTTGCCTGCCACTATTGGTACTTTAGGTGACTTGGCAGTTGTTACTCTTATTTGAGGGTGGTGGGAGTGGTATTTAGTTTACAGCTGCCAATGTCACTTATCAGATAAAAAGGTACCTGATGATGTCTGTGGAGGATCCATTATTCATGTATTCATTTCTTCCTTTAAAACTGCATAGGGGCCATCAACAGGCGCACAGGTGACTGTACCAGAAAATGTGGAAAACCAGAATTATGGAAGGCCCATAGATCCTTCTGAGATAGTTCCAGAGCCAAAGCCAGCCTCCCCTGGAGCTGATGAAATTCAGGTAATGAAAACTTAGTCATGAAATTTGCAAAGGTCTTTGACATCTCTGGGTTGATGCTAACCCAGGGAAGACCATGTTCGAACAAAGAATGGAAAACAAAATTCTACATTTAGTATAGTTTCATGAAAAGGACACAGAATCTGGGACGTTTACCCAGCATGCATAGTGATGTGTCAAGGGTACAAATAAAAGACCAGAGAATGCAGTTTCCTAGTCGCTCTTAGCGCCTTACTGCTATTACCAATGTCCACCACCAGGTGGCACTACTTTATTACCGCTTCCTCTGTGTCCTGGTACACCTAATTGTCCATCCAGTCAGCCCACAAGCATGGTTGTATTTAGTGTGCCCGGGAAACTATTTAGTTCAGGAGACAAACAAAAAACACCGCTGGATGAATTTTCTTTAGCATATATGCTGTACCTTTGCACGTCATACAATATTTGGGATGTAGTTTTACCAGCACCTTTGAAACGAAATTGTATTCAACGGACAGCATGCTACTAACTTTAATGAGCATACATGTAGCTATCTCAGGTCTACATGCTTGATTCTGGACACTCATTTTTTTATCCCTGAGAACTGTAGTCTTTTCCGTGCCCCTCACTCACTAGGGGAACAGTGGACAAATTGGAAATGACAGTGCTTTGTGATTAAAAACAAACAAACAAACAAAACCAAAAAAACACCTTATAGAACATTTAAATGCACAAGATTGCGGAGAAGTTTAGTGTCTTCTTTAATTCAGTGTGAACGAGAAAAAAAATCACTTCTTACATGTATACACTCATAGACATTTCAAGCACATAAACACACACACACCATCGATTGGAAGGTTTTGGTTCACTGGTTTTCTAGGGACTTTTTTCTCTTTTAAGCTACATTCAAAAGTGGACGTTGAAGATTTTTTTTCCGCAGCCACCGGAACACCTGAAACATCAAATGTTCAGTCCCCAGGTCTCCAGGTCTGGCTGTACTCCAATCTTGATCTTAGGGATCTTCCTTTGTCAGAGGTAGCTTGTTCTGTAAGGAGGGATAATGTATCAAGAAGCTCTCCCCACTCCAGGACCCAGAAACAGAATGGACCTGGGGGAATTGTTGGGAGTGAGCGTCACCTTCGAAGATTATAGCATAGCGCCACGTCTCCATCTGTACTGCCCACTGGTTCTTGCACTTGCCTCTGAAGAACACTCCAGGCTGAGAGCCTCCAAGTTCTGTTCACCAGAGATCCTGTATCTGTGACCCCTGGACACTAAATAGTCTCTTGGCTCAGCAGAAACACTTGCCTAGTTCACTGAGGACATTAGCTTCCGAAGGAGTCTCTCAAGCTTAGATCTCTTAGTAAATGTGCCGAAAATATTCAGAATTGAGAACCCTTCACTCAATCCTGTCATCTCTCACAAGTTGCATGGACACACATGGGCCCTCCTGAGGAGGTTTAGAGATGAGGGCTGTCACAGTCCTCTTGTTAGCAATTACTTAGCTACATGGAGCCATTGCAGACCAAGACAATGACTTAAGGTGTTGGCCTTCTGTACTTAATTTCATATTTCCAAATGTATGGCTCTGACTTCCTTCTCCTTCTTCCTCTGGTGGCGACCTAGAGAATGGATGTGTGGGTTTGAGTGAGTGGTCTTGCCTTTCTTTCATAGTCATGTGCTACTGGTACCAAATTTCCCAGCCATCTTGCAAAACACATGGACTACTCGAGCTGCCTGGAGGGGGAGTCTGTCAAACAGGTGGACAGTACTACAACCACTCAGTAGGGTGGGGCCACCCCACTGTTGTGGGTAGCTGGGGTCCTGCCAGTGTGCCATACAGGAGGAACAAAAAAAAATTGGGTCAAAATATTTTTGAGGCAAAAACAAACTCACAAAACTCTCAAAGCAATTCCTGATGCTCAGCAAACACTCAGTAAATGTCAGTTTTTGTCGATGATGATGACGATGATAGAGAATGTGACGAAGTGAGAGGGCTAGTCTGGCCAAGACATAGTTTTTGAAGTAAGAGACAATTTGGCTTTTCCTTGAGCTTCTAGGCTGCTCTAGAAACCTCCCTCTTGGTGTCTTGTATACTCTGTATCTGACTGGCTGCATGGCAGATCTTCTAGATGGCATGACTCCAGATTCTCAAGCTGCACATTTTACATTGAGAAAAGACTTTGAAAACATTACATGAAAACAGCTGAGAGAGTCTTAGTTACTGTTCAGGGACCAGAAGAGGAACTGAGTAATATACTACTTAAGCCACACTCCTAAGTTAATATGTTTTCAATAAGAGTTTAAAAAACCTAGGAAAAGACTCCTCAGAAGAAATTTCAAAATAGAAAATAGAAAACTCCATTACTGAAAGCTGTCCTCCTCCCCTTTTCATTTAGGGCAAAAAATGGAACATCTTCAAACGAAAACCCAAACAGACAACGAACTTTGAGAACCCAATCTACGCAGAGGTAACTTGATCCCTGTTCTAAGGACAGACATTCATTGTTGGGTTAGGTTGGGCATACACTGAGTTTATTTTGGACAAAGTGACAGAGGTTAGCCCTCATGCGGAGCTGTTTCTGGTCATGCTGGGGACGTAAATGACTCACCCATGTCTTGTGGTTGCAGATGGACAGTGAGGTAAAGGATGCTGTGGCTGTGGCCCCCCCTCCGTCTCCTTCTCTCCCTGCCAAAGCTTCAAAAAGAAATTTGACTCCAGGCTACACTGCCACAGAAGACACCTTTAAAGACACTGCAAATCTCGTTAAAGAAGATTCCGACGTATAGCCTCGCCAGCTCTCTAGGGAACATTTAGACACTCACTTTTGCACATATATTTTTTACAGACAAATGAAAAAGAAGTTAACATTCAATACTTTATAAAAAAAATATATTTTTCTCTGTTTGCCTATAATTGAAGGTGTGTCGTGTGTCTTTTTTACTGATGCCACTTCATATTTTTACAATTATCACGGGCACTGTGTATATCTTGGACTGATGTTGTCTGGAGGTGATGCTGTGAACATTACTGGACTTGTGTAAACTTTGGAAGGATTATCACACCTCTGCCCCTGCTAACACGAAGGTGCCCGTTGAGTGGGTCGCTGAGCTGAAGAATACACGATCTGGTGAGGAAAGGAATTGGCCTAGGGCTTTGGATCTGTCTAGAGAGGAGATAACACTCATATTTCCTTTGAAACAATACAGGAATTCTTTATGCTCATTTGAGGGCCCATTTTTACACATTGGCACTTAATTAATAGTCAACGTTCAACATCACGTGTCAACCTGATTAGTGAGTGTGCAGATAGGGGCCAGTGTTGGCTTCATGCGCTGTAGATGGCTCAGACAACACAGACGGTACACAGGGTGACTCAGCTGGACCCTTCTGCGCTCCTCCGCCTTCTGAGGCCAGCTATGTTTTGATTGTGCTTCGTCCCTAGTTGCCAAGTCAACATTTGCACCTGCCGTGTCACGTCCCATACTGAGTTTCTGTCTCATGGAACGAGCTCTTGCTTGACAGACCTTAAATCAACTTAAGCCCTTGCCTGTCATCTCAGGTGTCCCCTACCTTCGTGACTGGAATTCCGTAGTTGACTGTATGTACTAAAGCCAGACCCGTGTCTCCACAGAGCAGGGCGCCGAACAGACACCAGTCGATCGAAGCCTCAGCTGGGTGTCTGACTCTGGGTGCACAATGTTATTGTACTGACTATTTATTTCCTCAGTTGACGACGAATAGAAAGGGAAAACATTCTTCCTGAGCCTTTCTCAGGCCTTTGCCTAAATCCGTGCATTTGTGTCCGAACGTACTGTACGTCCCAGCTCTTCTTTTGAGTGGTTGGTGTATCCTCTGTCACAGGAAGTATGGCACGAGCATGCGTTTTCCACAGCGAGTAGCATTCCTG